>NC_091081.1:64446212-64749242 GCF_032405125.1 Capricornis sumatraensis | reverse complement strand
CTCTAATTTTCTTGAAGAGATCTCTAGTCTTTCCCATTGTGTTGTTTTACTCTATTTCTTTGCATTGATCACTGAGGAAGGCTTTCTTATCACTTCTTGCTATTCTTTGGAATTCTGCATTCAATGCTTATATCTTTCCTTTTCTTCTTTGCTTTTCACTTCTCTTCTTTTCACAGCTATTTGTAAGGCCTCCTCAGACAGCCATTTTGCTTTTATGCATTTCTTTTCCATGGGGATGGTCTTGATCCCTGTCTCCTGTACAATGTCATGAATCTCTGTCCATAGTTCATCAGGCACTCTGTCTATCAGATCTAGTCCCTTAAATCTATTTCTCACTTCCACTGTATAATCATAAGGGATTTGATTTAGGTCATACTTGAATGATCTAATGGTTTTCCTGACTTTCTTCAATTTAAGTCTGAATTTGGCAATAAGGAGTTCATGATCTGAGCCACAGTCAGCTCCCGGTCTTGTTTTTGCTGACTGTATAGCGCTTCTCCATCTTTGGCTGCAAAGAATATAATCAATCTGATTTCGGTGTTGACCATCCGGTGATGTCCATGTATAGAGTCTTCTCTTGTGTTGTTGGAAGAGAGTGTTTGCTATGACCAGTACTTTCTCTTGGCAAAACTCTACTAGCCTTTGCCCTGCTTCATTCCGTATTCCAAGGCCAAATTTGCCTGTTACTCTAGATGTTTCTTGACTTCCTACTTTTGCATTCCAGTCCCCTATAATGAAAGGACATCTTTTTTGGGAGTTAGTTCTAAAAGGTCTTGTAGGTCTTCATAGAACCGTTCAACTTCAGCTTCTTCAGCGTTACTGGTTGGGGCATAGACTTGGATTACTGTGATATTGAATGGTTTGCCTTGGAAATGAACAGAGATCATTCTGTCATTTTTGAGATTGCATCCAAGTACTGCATTTCGGGCTCTTGTTGACCATGATGGCTATTCCATTTCTTCTAAGAGATTCCTGCCCACAGTAGTAGATATAATGGTCATCTGAGTTAAATTCACCCATTCCAGTCCATTTTAGTTTGCTGATTCCTAGAATGTCGACATTCAATCTTGCCATCTCCTGTTTGACCACTTCCAAGTTGCCTTGATTCATAGACCTAACATTCCAGGTTCCTATGCAGTATCACTCTTTATAGCATCAGACCTTGCTTCCATCACCAGTCACATCCACTACTGGGTATTGTGTTTGCTTTGGCTCCATCCCTTCATTCTTTCTGGAGTTATTTCTCCACTGATCTCCAGTAGCATATTGGGCACCTACAGACCTGGGGAGTTCCTCTTTTGGTATCCTATCATTTTGCCTTTTCATACTGTTCATGGGGTTCTCAAGACAAGAATACTGAAGTGGTTTGCCATTCCCTTCTCCAGTGGACCGCATTCTGTCAGACCTCTCCACAATGACCCGCCTCTTCCCAATTCTGCATCACAAAAGTCTAAAAACTAGTCTGGAAACACCAGATCTGCCCACACAGGTCAAAAAAGGAGAACAAATGAATAGGTGACACTAGAATTTCTTGAACAACAAAGGATTGAGGTAAGTCTCAGAATGTTTGTGCAGTGAAAGAAAGAACACTGATATGGCTAAGAGCCTGGGTTCCAGAGCTAGAATTTGGGGGTCCTAGTTGAGAAGAGAAGAGAAGTGAAAGGCAAAGGAGAAAAGGAAAGATATACCCATCTGAATGCAGAGTTCCAAAGAATAGGAAGGAGAGATAAGAAAGCCTTCTTAAGTGAACAGTGCAAAGAAATAGAGGAAAACAATAGAATGGGAAAGACTAGAGATCTCTTCAAGAAAATTAGATGTGCCAAGGGAACATTTCATGCAAAGATGGGAACAATAAAGGACAGATCTTGTATGGACCTAACAGAAGCAGAAGATATGAAGAAGAGGTGGCAAGAATACGCAGAAGAACTATACAAAAAACCTCTTAATGACCCAGATAACCACAATTGTGTGGTCACTCACCTAGAACCAGACATCCTGGAATGTGAAGTCAAGTGGGCCTGTGGAAGCATCACTATGAACAAAGCTAGTGGAGGTGATTGAATTCCAGTTGAGCTATTTCAAATCCTGAAAGATGATCCTGTGAAAGTGCTGCACTCAACATGCTAGCAAATTTGGAAAACTCAGCAGTGGCCGCAGGACTGGAAAAGGTCAGTTTTCATTCCAATCCCAAAGAAAGGCAATGCTAAAGAATGCTCAAACTACCACACAATTTCACTCATCTTACATGCTAGCAAAGTAATGTTCAAAATTCCCCATGCCAGACGTCAACAGTATGTGAACCAAGAACTTCCAGATGTTCAAGCTAGATTTAGAAAAGGCAGGGGAACCAGAGGTAAAATTGCCAACATCCTTTAAATTAAAGAAAAAGCAAGGGAATTCCCCCAAAAAATCTACTTCTGCTTCATTGACTATGCTAAGGCCTTTGACTATGTGGATCACGACAAACCATGGAAAATTCTTCAAGAGATGGGAATACTAGACCACTTTACCTGCCTCCTGAGAAATCTGTAATCAGGTCAAGAAGCAACAATTGGAACTTTACATGGAACAACCGACTGGTTCAAAATTGGGAACGGAGTATGTCAAGGCTGTATATTGTCACCTTGCTTATTTAACTTCTAGGCAGAGTACATCATGTGAAATGTCAGAGTGGATGAAACACAAGCTAGAATCAAGATTGCCAGGAGAAATATCAATAATCTCAGAAATGCACCACCCTAATTGCAGAAAGCAAAGAGGAACTAAAGAGCCTCTTGATGAAGGTGAAAGAGGAGAGTAAAAAAGCTGGCTTAAAACTCAACATTCAAAAAACTACGATCACAGTATCTGGTTCCATCACTTCATGGCAAATAGATGGGGAAACAATGGAAACACTATACTGCAGACAGTGACTGCAGCCATGAAATTAAAGGATGCTTGCTCCTTGGAAGGAAAGCTATGAAAAACCTAGACAGCCTGATGCAAAGACAGCATTTTTCTGACAAAGGTCTATCTAGTCAAAGCTATGGTTTTTCCAGTAGTCATGTACAGATGTGACAGTTGAACCATAAAGAAGGCTGAGTGCTGAAGAATTGATGCTTTTGAACTATGGTGCTGGAAAAGACTCTTGAGAGTCCCTTGGACAGCAAGGAGATCAAACCAGTCATTCCTAAAGAAAGTCAACCCTGAATATTCATTGGAAGTACTGATGCTGAATCTGAAGCTCCAATATTTTGGCCACCTGATGCAAAGAGCTGACTCTTGGAAATGACCGTGATACTGGGAAAGATTTAGGGCAGGAGGAGAAGGGGGCAACAGAGGATGAGATGGTTGGATGGAATCATCGATTCAATGGACGTGAGCAAACTCAGGGAGGTAGTGAAGGACAAGGACACCTGGCATGCAAAGTCAGATACAACTTAGTGACTAAACAAGAACAAATGTCCTGCTCTATTACTTACTAATTGCTTGATATTGAAAAATTTTTCTAGCCTCTCTGAACATCATTTGCCTCATCCGTAAAATTAAGATAATAATAACAACTTCCTAAGATTACTCTTTGAGCATTTAATAATATTAATATATGTAAATCATTTAGAACTATACCTGGCACATAGGAAGATCTCTGTAAGCTCTAGCTATTCATATTGTATATTAATAATTTTGACTACTTTACAGCTCTTGGGGGTGGGCGTGATCAGAGTTTACCCAGAATGGAATGAAAAGTCTCAAGAGGCAACAGCTTCCTATCTTTAGAAGTGATCAAACCAAAGCTAGATAAATACTCCAAAGGGAAATTGCACATCAGTTTAATTCATTTAATATTGACTAGACCAGGAACCACTGCAGGCCTTTTCATATATCAGATCTATATTTCCACACATCTTTTTCTATTGTGGCTATTTTTTCCTGCTTCTCCATATCTATCGTAGATCAGAGCATCTTGAATTCTCTTGATCCTAGACTTCTTTTTTAGCTTGAAGGTGTTTCATAAAGAACCTTCTTTCAGATGACAAAACTGACATTTCATAAAAGAAGGAAATAAAGTATGAAAAATGTTTTCCTCACTGGAAATCAAATATTTGGTAATATAAAGAATGCCCCTGCCTTGTGTATATAGCTTTTAAACCATTTAGGATTTATTTTTAAATAGTGTAGAATGTTTTCTGCCAGCTGACACACAAACCGAATCTTTCTGAAAGATAAATGAACTGGGAAAGCTAATTTGAAGCTAATATTTTCCAAATAGAGATTTAACATGTATTTAACTATAAATTTCATTTCCTTGTTTTCTTTCTTCCCTGCTTCTTTTATGTTCAGGAAAATTCTAAATAAATAAATATCTTTTTTATCCCTGTGCTCAAAAAAAAGCCATTTTCTAATCAGTGAAATCAATAATATTTATCAGAGTTTGTCCCCACATCTGACCTTTTCTCTAGCCCCAGAATGTGGGGTGTTCTTCCTTCATTTAATATAAATGAATATATACCAAATAGATAAAGAGCAAAGACCCCACTGTATAGTGCAGGGAACTATATTCAATATCTTGTAATAAACTATAATGGAAAATAATATGAAAAAGAATGTGTGTGTATATATATATGAATATATACCTGAATGATTTTGCTGTGAACCAGAAATTTACAACATTGTAAATCAACTATACTGCAAAAAAGAATATTTTTAATAAAAAAATAAAGTCCACTATCACCTCCTCTGAGAACTTGCCATCGTTTTCTTCTACCTGTAATTTTTCTCTCTATTCTGACTTTCTTCCCTCAATTTATATATTTTCCTCCATCCTTCACATTCATTAAAAATCTTCCTTTGACCTTAGATTCACCTCCACCTACCAATCAGTCAATTACCTCTGCATCTTTGCTCAACTTTTCTCCTCTCCACTACCTCTCTACTCTCCTCTTTATCTCTCTATTGACCCTTATTACTCTTTTTAGAATTATCTCAGATGTCATTTCCTAGCTGTGATACCAGCCACCACCATCACCCCACTGAGAGTGGAGGGTATTCCTCAAGTTACCCCATAATATCCCAAAGTACTCTATTAGAATTATCAGTCCACTTCAATGGTCTTGAGGGTTAGGCTCACTTGGCTCATACCAAATAGAGAGATATACACTGATCCTCTATGGAATAAATGAATGTCCCAATCTGACAAAATTTGCATGAAATGGAACTGATATGGATATACTCTATAAACTTGAGATGAACTCTTGATCTTTGGAGTTTTATAGTTTTGCAGATCACAAAGAAGATTATGGCATCTGGTCCCATAACGTTATGGTAAATAGATGGGGAAACAATGGAAACAGTGAGAGACTTTATTTTCTTGAGCTCCAAAATCACCTTGGATGGTGATTGTAGCCATGAAATTAAAAGATGCTTGCTCCTTGGAAGAAAATCTATGACAGACCTAAACAGTGTATTAAAAAGAAGAGACTTTACTGTGCCAACAAAGTCCATCTAGTCAAAGCTATGGTTTTTCCAATAGTCATGTACAAATGTGAGAGTTGGACCATAAAAAAGGCTGAGTGTCAAAGAATTGATGCTTTCCAACTGTGATGCTGGAGAAGACTTTCAAGAGTCCTTGGACTCTTGAAGAGTCCAAAGAGATCAAACCAGTCAATCCTAAAGGAAACCAACCCTGACTATTCATTGGAAGGACTGATGCTAAAGCTGAAGCTCCAATACTTTGGCCATCTGATGTGAAGAGCCGACTCTTCGGAAAAGATTCTAATGCTGGGAAAGACTGAGGGAAAGAGGAGAAGGGAGTGACAGAGGATGAGATGGTTGGATGGTATCACTGACTCAAGGGACATGAGTTTGAGCAAACTCCAGGAGACAGCAAAGGACAGGGAACACTGGCATGCTGCAGTTCATAGGGTTGCAAAGAGTCAGACATGACTTGGCTACTGAACAACAAAGGTAAGTAGTTAGTAATCTCTCTGGTCATGAATTTTGTCTCTGTATGCAACAATGTATAAGCTCCAGCGTGGAAATACTAGTCATTTCTTGGTGTCATCCAATCAGTAATACAATAATGAATACATATTTTCCCCTAGGCCATTCAGTATATTCTCTCTATGATCTACATAACTTCTCTTGACCTTTTCTTTCACATTCATAGACCAGCATACTACAGTGGGCACCCCTACACTGTCATTATTTCCTGGCTGTCATAGAACAGATTGAGGTAATATACACTTTCAAACTCCACATCATAGGATTTGAGACATAGGATGATCTGGAGAAATAATTGAAACTTTACTTATTCAACATCATGTAGTTTGGCAATTTTTTGTTTCTCCATTTTTGTTTTGTTTTGTTTTTACTTTGGGACTTTGTCAAAGTTAAAAGTTTTGTATCTTATTTCTAAACTCTCCTTCATTGAAGCATATTGTATGATGAAATTATATTGAGCTTCACTTACTTTTACTCTTTCAATTTTACAACAACCCTATCAACTTCACATTATAACTGCAAATTTTACAATTGACCTCCATTTGACAGTTGAGAAAACTAAGGTATAGAGAGATTAGGAAAATTGATCTAAGCCATTCAGCTAGTAAGGTCCTGAGTCAGGATGGGTTTTCCCTGGGGCCCAGGCTCTTAACCAATATTCTACATTGTGGCAACAGGAATAGATACTCGGAGTAAAACTGACTACAGAAACTCAAGTCTGTAGTTCAAAAGAAAAATAAAGCCTGGGAATATATTTATTTATTCCTAATAGAGTGTGTAAGTTTTTGTTGTTGTTTTTTAATGTAAATGACATGGAGAAAGGAAGAAAAAAACTAAAAATTTCATAACCCTTCAGTCTAAAAGGCTCCTTTAAGCAAGTAGTAAACTCCTGGGTGATTAGTCACGGATTTAGGTTTTCTTTTAAGCTATTGGTAGCAAGTAAAATGGCACTTTACAGATTTAGTTAATCATTGTTCTCTTGGTGAGTAAATTTTTCAATCTGCTTTAAAAACAGTCAAGCAGTAGAACTAAAGCACATAACGGCAACTTGGCTGGGAAAGGAAAGTACTAGAACATTTACACTGACATCATTGATTACCTAGTAGAGACCTTCCTAATATTCTGAGAAAAATAACTCTATGAAGAAGAATTTCTGTTCTTAGAAAACATCCCACCACCCTTTATGATTAAGAAGAAAATGCAAGGCTTAAGAGAATTTCTCTACCAACAAAATCATCCTAAGGCACAAGACTTTATTATGTAAAATAACAGATAAATATAAGATAGTTCAAATATAAATACATGGAAGGGAATTCGGGGTTGTTTGCTTTCTCATTCCATGAACCCATCTCCATCTTCTCTTTGAGTTAATCATCATCAAACGCCCTAAATCAGAGGTGGCAGGGGCTGTAGCTGGCTGGACACCAGTGTTTCTCATTGTTTGGTTATACTGGAAATGTCTTTGGAATGAGCTTAATCTGAAAGACCTTTAACCAGCAGTTCTCCTAGACTTCTAAACAGCAGAGGCTTGGGTTTTTCATTTGTTTGGGGTTTTTTATGAGTTGGGTTTTTTGGGGGTTGTTCGTTTGTTTCTTTGTTTTGATGGAGGGGAGATGAAGGGAGGATTGTAGTGTGTATGTGTGTGATATATATTTTTTCCTCAATTAAAAATAAGACAATATCAAGAGCCTCTCTCCCTCCCACACCCCACCCCCTGCCCTTCACACATGCAAGTACATTGTCCTCCCCTCAAAGAACTTCTGCTGTTTGGAAAACTGAAAGTTAGTTATACAGTCCTGTCCCATTCTTTGGGATCCCATGGACTGTGGCCTACTTGGCTCCTCTGTCCATGGAATTCTCCAAGCAAGAGTACTGGAGTGGGTTGCCATTTCCTTCTCCAGGGGATCTTCCCAGCCCAGGGGATTTAATCCCAGTCTCCTGCATTGCAGGCAGATTCTTTATCAACTGAACCACTAGGGAAGCCCGCTGTTTGGAAGTCTAAGAGAATTGGGGAAAGAGGTGGGGAATGTGGAGAGGGAGTCTTTTAATTTTTATTTCATTCACTTCTGTGCTGTTTGCTTTTTAAACCATGTTCATGGGCTATTTTCAGTTAAAATAATAACTTTGTTGAATCCTGAACAAAATGAAAAGGCAAAACAACACCACACACACACAGACACAGAGACACAGAGCTGTGTAATAAAGAAGGTGGAAGGGCGTACAAGCAAAATACTCCAAGACGGCAGCATCACTTGTTTTATCCTTTGCCTGAAAGGTTTGGCTGAAAACTTTCTCCTGAGGGTTTAGGTTGTTTTCCTAGCAGAGGGGTGGGGTGAGGGATAAGGAAGGCAGATTTGTGTCTGTAGCTGATTGGCAGTTTCTGTGAGAAATTGAGCACTCCAATAAGTTTTGTTATTTTGGCAATTTCTCAGAATTGATGGTGCCCTTTCCTTTCAGGAGGGGGATGGTGTGAGGAATGGGATGTTGTTTCCAGTTGACTGCTGGGAGAGGGGAATGGGGCCCCCGCTGTCTGACTGAGAGACTGAAAAGGCTCTGGGAGAATGGAATGTTGTTGTTTCTCTGTTTTTGAAACCGCTCTTCTTTTTGATGGTGTTTATACTTTAAAATTTCACACTGTGGTCAAACAAGGCAAGGTATAATTTCACATGTCCCTGTAAACACTGAACAACTAACTTGCCCGGTGTGCACACAGGCACACAAATATTATGGACATTTAAGATGGCTACCTGTGGGTGGAGGGGAGTCACACTTTAATAACTCAAACCATGATTGTCAAATATTTTAAATGCAGCCTCTTTGGGGCTTTTCCAGTAGAGTTTTCCTGTCTTTTTTAACAGAACTATCATGTAAATCCCAGTGCTGTTTTTTTCAATTGTAATTTAGAGTTACATTGAAGAAGAAAGTTATAAATAAGATAAAGTTAAAATATATATTTTAGATCAAGCATTCTACAGTGACATAAAAAGCAAGCTTGAAGTTTACTGACAAGGAACATTACAGCAATTACCAAAAGATTCCACAGCTGCTAGACTAGAGAAACCATTTTTCTTTCTTTGAGCCTGACTCGTCTCTCGCAATTACCTCATAACTAATCAAAGCTTCTGTGAAAACGTTAGTAGCCAAAGAGCCACTCTGATTGCTGGCACTCCATTGGTATGCCATTTACAGGCCTGTTTATTGCCATTAATAACTTTTTTTTTAATTTTAAAATTTGTTCTCTTGAAATCTGCTCTAACAGCAATAAAATATAGTCGAGAATATTAACATATCATGTACATAGAGTCCATTTTCTTAAGCATTTTCTCAAGTGTTATTTCACAACATCTAATAAAAATGTACTCAGGGAAAGGGAAGGAATGCTGTTGTTGATCGTGATAACTGTTGTTTCTGAGTTTGGTGGAACCTCTTATTATTTGAGGAAACACTGCTTAGAAGAGCTATTATCAGATTGTGTGTGTGTGACATAGATATTTGTGATAGGTAAACAGCCATGCTTAAATTAGATTGTGATCCATACACCAGATGTTTGACCAACACTTTTTACTAGGTTTTGCTAACAGTGGATTGGCCAGATTATTCAAGTTTTTGCACCACTTTACAGAAAACCGGAAGGAACTTTTTACCCAAACCGATACAATCACGCTTCAGACATAAATAGTGCTCTTAAGATGCATGCAGTTCAATAAGGACTTTAAAGAATAGTGTTCCTTGTTACTAGGCCCTAAGCCTTTGTCTGAGCAGGCTAACACCAAACAATGCTGCATAATAACAACTAAAAAATCTTGACATTTTAGTGGCGTACAAAAATAAGCAATTTTTTTTCTTGCTCACGTATGTGTAAATCAGGCTTAGCTGATGTAGGTCAGGCTCAATGGGGCTTGGCCTCAAACTTTGGGTAGAGTGCAGGTCTATTAATCCCTCCATGAACCAGTTGCTATTTAAGGCATATTCTTTTCAAAGCCAAAGGAAAGAGCACAAAAGGGAAAGTCATACCACACAATTCAAGCACCTGTTACTGTCACACTCACTGACATCTCATTAGCCAATATGAATCATATGGCCAAGCCTAGCATCAATGGGACATAGAGGTATACTCTTCCCATAGGAAAAAGCAAGAAAGAACACTTGCTGGACACAAAACCAATCTTTCAAAACCTTTGTCTCCTTTCATATAATTCTTTCTTGCTCTAGGAGAGCTCATCAAACCCAGAAATTTCCTTCTTATTTGTGTACAGATAATTTACCAACTTATATATCTAGCTCAGAACTCTCATCTTAGTTCTAGAGTTTCATGGCTAAAGAACTACTTGGTATTTGTACTTGGATATTACAAACAGGAGTTCAGTTCAGTTCAGTTGCTCAGTCGTGTCCAACTCTTTGCGACCCCATGGACTGCAGCACACCAGACTTCCCTGTCCATCACCAACTCCCAGAGCTTGCTCAACCTCATGTCTACTGAGTCAGTGATGCCACCCAATCATCTTATCCTCTGTCATCCCCTTCTCCTCCTGCCTTCAAACTTTCCCAGAATCAGGGTCTTTTCCAGTGAGTCAGTTTTTTGCATCAGGTGGCCAAAGTGTTAAGACTAACAGAAGCCGGCAGAGTAGAAGGACATGCGCTCATCTTCTCCTGCAAGAACTCCAAAATTACAACTCACTGCTGAACAACTATAGATAGGAGAATGTTAGATCCCACCAAAAAAAGATACCCCACATCCAAGGGCAAAGGAGAAACCCCAGCAAGACAGTAGGAGGGGTGAAATCACATTTAGAATCAAACCCCATACTCGCCAGAGACGCTCAGAAGGCTCAAACAAACCCTTGTGCGCACCAGGACCCAGAGACCCCACAGAGACTGAGCCAGACCTGCCTTTGAGCATTTGAGTATCTCCTGCAGAGGCATGGGTCAGCAGTGGCTTGCTGCAGGGGCAGGGGCTCTGGGTGCAGCAGACCTGGGTCACACAGTGTGTGGCATAAGCCTTTTTGGAGGAGGTCATCACTGAGCAGATGACTCAGAAACTGCAGAACAATTATACCAAATAAATTCCAAACATAATACATCTTTAATAAAACTCATGATCAGCACTGCTACCTTTGATAGACCAAAACTGATAAATCTCCTTGCATTCTCCATATAACTGAACGCCACAGTGGTGGTGGTGGTTTAGTTGCTAAGTCGCGTCCGACTCATGCAACCCCATGGACTATAACTCTCCAGGCTTTTCAGCAAACCAGGAATGTAGGATCTATAGTATCCCCTCTCCTTCAACTGCCAAGTCCAATGGATCTCATTTTACCTTCTAAATGTATTTTGGCCCTTTCATTTATCTTCATCTTCACCAGCACTATATTCCACCATATCAGTGATTCATACCTAGATCCCTCTAATATCTATTAACTGATACTAGCCCTATGTAATTGTTTTCCATTCAGAGCAATATTTTTGAAAAGCAAATCTGATTGTGTCATCATTCTTGTTTTACATTCTTCAGTGGTTTGATGGTCTTCAAATGTACCCTAAATTCTTTGGCACTGCTTCTTTCAAAAGGTGGAGAATTGGGTCACTAGTAGCACCTGAAAACAAAAAAAGAAAGTGGAGACTAATTCCCCTCCCTTTGAATATTTGTAGGAATTAGTGACTTTCTTCCATTAAACACAATGTGACACAAGTACTCTGTGACTTCTGAGGCTAGGTCTTAAAAAGCATAACTAGATATCTATCTATCTACCCACCTATCTTCTCACATGCTCTAGGGGCAAGACAGCTGCCATGCCATGCCGATACTCAAAAGAGGTTGATGTGAATAGGAACTGAGATACATCACCAACAACCAGGACCACTTTGCCAGCTACGCACGTGAGCCACTCCGGAAGCAAACCCTCAGCTCAAGCTAGGACTCTGGGTCACAACAGAGCTTTGGCTGACATCTTGACTGCATCCTCATGAGAGAACTCCACCCAAAACTGCCCAGCTAAGCCCTCCTGGTTTCCTGATGCACTGACACTGTGAGATAATGCAGAGGTTATTGATTTTTAGGCCACTAAGTTTGAGGCAAATTGTTCACAATTTGATAATGTTCCGTTGCTCTTAGGACAAAGAATAAAATGCTTACATACTTATAATAACAGATTCTCAGCTCTCCTGACCCACCTATAACATTCCACACTGCTCTTTGCCTCCTGGACATTCAGGCTTTCTTTTAGTTCTTTGAACACACCATGCTACTTTATACCACAGGGCTTTTGTTCATAATTTTTTCTTTCTAGTGAAAGTATTTCTTTCTATATTCACTGGGTTATGTCCTATATTTCCACTAAGTCCCAGCAACCTTATCATTTTCACAGGTGTATTTTTCCAGAGATCACTGACCTGGTCAAATTCCCCTGTTATAATTTCTCTCTGTATCATATATCTCCCTCACCTTGTATACATATTTATCATGTGATAATTTGACTCATATCTCTCATATACCAGACTTTATGAGAGTTCAGTTTGCTTACCAGTATAGCCCTAGTACCTATTATGTGACTGGTATAGAGTTGATGTTCAAGAAGAAGTAGCTGAATGAATAGATGAATGAACCTAGGAACAACAATAATACAAGGCAAAAATTGGCAGGTTCAGAGTGACCATAGCTGGAAGGCTGCATGAGTGAGTTAATTGTAGATTGCCAAATTTACCTTTTATCTCTGCCTTTCCACCTATCCTCTACAAGTTAACTTCCCTTTCGTCCCTCCTTCACTCAGTTCAGTTCAGTCGTTTAGTCATGTCTGACTCTTTGCAACCCCATGAACTGCAGCACACCAGGCCTCCCTCTCCATCACCAACTCCTGGAGTTCACTCAAATTCACATGCAACGAGTTGGTGATGCCATCTAGCCATCTCATCCTCTGTCGTCTCCTTCTCCCCCTGCCCCCAATCCCTCCCAGCATCAGAGTCTTTTCCAATGAGTCAACTCTTCACATGAGGTAGCCAAAGTATTGGAGTTTCAGCTTTAGCATCAGTCCTTCCAAAGAACTCCTAGGACTGATCTCCTTTAGAATGGACTGGTTGGATCTCCTTGCAGTCCAAGGGACTCTCAAGAGTCTTCTCCAACACCACAGTTCAAATGCATCAATTCTTCGGCACTCAGCTTTCTTCACAGTCCAACTCTCACATCCATACATGACCACTGGAAAAACCATATCCTTGACTAGACGGACCTTTGTTGGCAAAGTAATGTCTCTGCTTTTGAATATGCTATCTAGGTTGGTCATAACTTTTCTTCCAAGGAGTAAGCGTCTTTTAATTTCATGGCTGCAGTCACTATCTGCAGTAATTTTGGAGCCCCCCAAAATAAAATCTGACACTGTTTCCACTGTTTCCCCATCTATTTCCCATGAAGTGATGGGACCAGATGCCATGATCTTCATTTTCTGAATGTTGAGCTTTAAGCCAACTTTTTCACTCTCCTCTTTCACTTTCATCAAGAGGCTTTTTCGTTCCTCTTCACTTTCTGCCATAAGGGTGGTGTCATCTGCATATCTATGGTTATTGATATTTCTCCCGGCAATCTTGATTCCAGCTTGTGTTTCTTCCAGTCCAGTGTTTCTCATGATGTGCTCTGCATAGAAGTTAAATAAGCAGGGTGACAGTATACAGCCTTGACGTACTCCTTTTCCTATTTGGAACCAGTCTGTTGTTCCATGTCCAGTTCTAACTGTTGCTTCCTCACCTGCATATAGGTTTCCCAAGAGGCAGGTCAGGTGGTCTGGTATTCCCATCTCTTTCAGAATTTTCCACACTTTATTGTAACCCACACAGTCAAAGGCTTTGGCATAGTCAATAAAGCAGAAATAGATGTTTTTCTGGAACTCTCTTGCTTTTTCCATGATCCAGTGGATGTTGGCAACTTGATCTCTGGTTCCTCAGCCTTTTCTAAAACCAGCTTGAACATCAGGAAGTTCACAGCCTGGCTTGGAGAATTTTGAGCATTATTTTACTAGCGTGTGAGATGATTACAATTGTGTGGTAGTTTGAGCATTCTTTGACATTGCCTTTCTTTGGGATTGGAATGAAAACTGACCTCTTCCAGTCCTGTGGCCACTGCTGAGTTTTCCAAATTTGCTGGCATATTGAGTGCAGCACTTTCACAGCATCATCTTTCACGATTTGAAATAGCTCAATTAGAATTCCATCACCTCCACTAGCTTTGTTCATAGTGATGCTTTCTAAGGCCCACTTGACTTCACATTCCAGGATGTCTGGCTCTAGATGAGTGATCACACCATCATGATTATCTTGGTCATGAAGATCTTTTTTGTACAATTCTGTGTATTCTTGCCACCTCTTCTTAATATCTTCTGCTTCTGTTACCATTTTTGTCCTTTATCGAGCCCATCTTTGCATGAAATGCTCCCTTGGTATGTCTAATTTGCTTCACTTTACAAGTTTCCAAAACCCTTATCTCAGTTGTCCCTGTTTATCTCTATTAGCAATTAACAAAGAGTCAAATAAAATGATTCACACCAAGATGCTTATGGTCAGCAGTAAATCCTATGGTGCACAAAGGCACTGAAGGGAGATAGAGGTGGAAGAAATGAGCTGGTAAGGGGTGAAGTCCCTAGACAGAAGAAAGGCCAGGTAAGAGCTCAGAGTAAATCTAGGGCTGGAGGAGAGGAGAGGATAGAAGAGAGTGTGATGAGGCTGATTCAGATCAATGCTCGGCAGGTCTCCTAATCCAAAGGGATCTGAGCTAAGAAATAAAAAAGGGACATAGCTTTCAAACTGCAGGGTAGAAACAGAGGTACCCATGGCAGAGCTAGCTTCCTTCTAGGGGTATCCATCTGAGGGGGAAAAGTCAAGGAACAGGGAGACAGTGTATAGCCTCCAGTGTCCAGATGTCTTCACTGGGCTCCACTGAGGCAATAATGGATGGTAAGCATTCACCGTCCATTGGTGGACTAATACTCATAGGTATATGCACTTAACCAGGAAGATTCAGTTTGTGAGTTGCTTTCTTAACTTGAAATATATATATATAAGTTAAGCAAATAGATGTAGATTATGGATTTTCCCATACGAATTAGCCAAAAAAAGTATTGCAGTGTGCATTAGGAACACATGTGGGCTCCAAAATGCTTACAGATAATTACTCAGGTCTGAGTGTGGACATGGGTGGAACCCCTGAGCACTCCCCTGACAACCTGGTGTCAAGAGGACAAGAATCAACCTCAAACAATGATCAGTGGCAAGGTCTGACATAGATGGCAAGGAGATTTAAAGAATCACATGTAAAGACATTCACAATAAATTCAGTCCCTGCCTTTAATTTAATAAACTGTTGAGCCTCTTGACAGCTTTAGTACAGTTCATCTGTTTAGCAGAAATATCAGTGGTATCGCAGTGACTGAAAGGAGTGGACCAAGATACCACTGATCTAGGATTTTTAATTTGCATTCTTAGTGCCTGAAAAAGATCAGTAAATTGTCCTCTCAGTTGATTGTCATCAAGTGGGTTGTGCAAAGATCAAAATGAACAATTCTAAACCATTAGTTGGTTTTGCAACAGTGTGTTCTGTTCTGTGTACAGACACAACCTTTTAACCTATGACACAGAGGGAATATTGCCTTGTCCAGAATGTGCTTGCCTGCTCAATAGCTCAGTCATGTCTGACTCTTTGCGACCCCAAGGACTGTAGCTTACCAGACTCCTCTCTCCATGGGATCGTCCAGGCAAGAATACTGGAGTGGGTTGCCTTTTCCTTCTCCAGTATACCCTCTAGCTTTTATGCCACCTAGGCTTACAGATTCCAGAATAAGCAATATACCACATCAACCACCACCGCCCCCAGCCTAAGGGGTAAATTACTCAGATTTACCCTTTTGACATGTTCTCTTGGAACTCAAAGGCCTTGAGAAGACTTGCCCTGGGACCATCAGGTTTGCCTTCTGAATTCCCCTTTGGGGTTTTGCTAAAGCATTGTGTAGCAAAAAGGGCACTCCCCCAGCCATAAATAAATGTTGAGCCCAGCCATACTTTCTCATTCTTAATTGTTGAGAAAGCATGAAGGTCTGTTCTGCTGGTCACAGTTTACGTGACAGATGACACAGAGTTATCAGAAATGAAATTATAAAATCAAATTTTTTTTCTATAATTTGTTCCTGAAGTGATGCATTAAAAAAAAAAAAAACCAACTAACCTTGGAAGAACGTAAACTCTTTGAGAATGTTTTTGTCAAGCGTTTGGAATGAGTCGTTGCCAACTGCAGTGAAACCACCCAAGAGTCACAATTTATTTGAAACTGATCATGTATAAGTTATAACTAAGTATAAGAGTTTTCAAAATATTTGCTTTTAAGTCAATTAGATTCTGATTTAGATTATCCATGCAATAAGGTCATTCTTACTGATTTGCATCCTCATATGTTTCCTTGAAAGGGGGAAAAAATATGTGGGTATTGCTGGTGGAGACAACCCACCAATCAACAATTGCCAAATTTCCTCCTTCTTTTCCTTCACCCTCCCTAGGAAAGCTCCCTCTTCTGAGAAATCTGGGTTGGAATACTTAATATGTGTATCCCTATGATGGCATGTCCCCTGTGGTCATGTCATCAGTGGTGACAAAAAATAAGGTGATTTCAGATGCTAGGTCTTCCATGAATAGTAATGGATATCCGAAAAGAATAGTCTGTCTTCAGTTTAGCTCATTGAGTTGCCTGAATTCATATAGCATTACAAGACTTGCTTTCTGTCTGCTCTGCCTTTCCATTACATTGGTTATTTCATTTGACTATAACAAATTTACTTACTCATGTCTGTCTCCTCACTAGGACTAACCAGCCTTGAGGATATGGATGTGTCTTTTCATCCTTGTATCCAGGGTCCAGCACAGTGCCTGGCACATAATAAGAATTCAATAACACTTGTTGCATGAATGAATGGACAGACAGTCAGATGGACGGCTTGATGGATGCTATGTAGAATAAATACAGAGGACAATGTCCACCAAAACCACAAATGCTACCTTCTTTCCTTGAACTCTGAAAGTTCTGACAATGTTTTAAGAACCAAGGTTATGTTTTGACAAAACTAATTTAGTGTTTTGCAAAGCATAATTTTGGAGGCCAAAAGACTATGTTTGACATTGTCTCTTTAAGCAAAATTGCGTTTTGTTTAGACCAAGGCACCATGATTGACAAGTTATATTTTTTCTTTGTTGGAATGTCTTTGCAGAAATATATAACTGCACCAGCTATAGATTCTTTCTGGTTTCTGCTGCTTTATAACCTATGACAGGAAGGTTTATAACCTTGCTTTATAACCTTGCTTCCAGGAGTGCCATGTATTAGTGGATTTCTCAGAACTCTTAAAATGCTATAAGAAGGCGATAGCATCCTAAAGGCAACTGAATTCTGCTAAATTGATTTTTGTAAAGTATGAGGGTTTTTTAATGTATTTCTTTAAGGGACAAGATTGGCAGCAAAGCTATCAGGACCTGGATGTGTTCAGATGACAGGGCAGGGGATGTGCTTCTTCAAGGAAGGACTTAATTCATAAGGTATTTTATTAAACTCAATGCAAATAAACCTATGACTTTGCATATTTGTCTGTGAGTTGATTCATTTGTTCCAATATATGTTTCAGACTTTCTGAGAAGAATAGTTCCAAGAATACCTAGGAGAATTCAAAGTGTGAATAATCCCAGATTGCACTATCTCCTTTGAAACTAAAAGATTTAGATCCTAAATGGCATTTTAAATAAATCACATTTGATGATTTAATGTAAGCTTCCACAAATTGATTAGTCTGTGGCAAGTTCTGACTTGAGACATTAAAAAAAAAAAAGAAAATCTACCCTGACTTTGAAGAAGATGGTGTAAGTAAACGGAAGGCAGAATTTAGCTCATTGTTTGGCTTTGGTTTCTTTTTCCTGTGCTATCTTTATAAAGGCTGTAAGTAGCAGCTTAGAAATGCTGGAGAGATTTTTTTTCTTTCTTTCTTTCTTTCATTTTTTTTTTTAAGAGGATTTGGCCAGAGACTTTATTTGCATAGAGTAGGATCTTGACATATCCTATGCTTTATCTTGTCCACATTGTAAAACGTGACTATGGACTTTAAAATTTAAAACAAATCAGCAGTTACCAAACACTGCATTGAGAATGTATTCATTCTAAACTGAATTATCACTGGTGACGTTCTCCTCTCTCAACCTTAAAAAGCTGAAAAATGGTAATACAAACCACATGCTTGGTTCGTTTCACCCCCACTCTTGGCAGGGCCAGTGGCGCCTGGCAACCTCACTGTCAGCTGGGCCTAGGATAGTGACAGCAGTATTGCCCTGAAGTTAAATCCAACACTTTCTTTCTGAGAACCCATCAGTGGATGTTTTTTCCTCTTATCGATCTTCTCAGTAATGTTTGAAAAGGGCTTCTGTGCATGAGGAGAACCTGTCTTTACAGAGAGACTGGCTGAAATAGTAAAAAAGAAAAGAAAAAAAAAAAGTATTCTAGTGACTTTGGGAAAAGAAAAAAAAGCCCACAAGAACAGCCTCTGTCTTGCTTTGGATTTGGGTGGCTACTTGTATCCAGCCTGACTACTTGCTGGGCTTCTATTTCTTCCTTAGGCTCTGAGTCTCCCTCCTTATGGAAACTCAAAAAGAGCAAGGATCCAGTGGTTGGAATTAAGAAATTGAGGTCTGAAGACTTAGTATACAAATGTGGTCATCTTGGATTTGGCTCTGGAAACAATGGCACTATTTAATTCCAACATATTTAGGGGGGAAATATGTATTTGGAACAAAACTGATGATGCCAACATCCCTTCAGGTAAGCCTGATTATAACTGAGATGACACAAATTTGCTATGATGGTTAAACATGTGAAAAGTGAAACTTCCAGAAGACATCACCAGAGCAGCCACCACAATAGGGATGGTGTCTAAGGCAACGTGAAAGCCAATGGGAAACTGGATTCACTGGCAGAATTTTACTTTACTTTATAGCCAAATTGCATAAACAAAGACAGAATTCAACTCTTCCTACTCCTTTTAATTAGACAGAAATGATAACATATAAAGGGACTGGTAGAGTTCCTGCATATTGCTGGCACTTAATAAATGTGAGTTTGTTCCTCTCCATTCAGGCAAATTTCCTTTGAGATCTCTGGGTCCAGGGCCCCTTACATGCATATGATGCTCACTGGGCTTCTGCAGGACTTCTTTCTTTGAGTGCCTTCCCTGAAAAGTACAATGACTACAAGAAAGAGGAATAATGTGAAACTGCGTTGATGAATCCACCCCAGTTCCAGTTTGAGTAAACCTTCTTAAAGTAAGCTCTTTCTGTGCCCTTAATCTCGGATATTCAAATCCAAGACCTCAGATAGACACTCTTCTAAAGCTGAGAATACTGTTCCCCGGAAAGGTAAGTAAATGATTCAAAGCCTTATAACCAGAGGCCAGCCTGACTCTTATCTTATGACTCAAAGAGCAGGGGTAATTTTTGTTAGCTCACTTTCTATGGTGGTTAGACATACTTGGTGAACAGACGAAATTATACATGTGTCTGGAACTAACAAGATGCACACGTAGAAAGAAGGTTGCACCATAATTAAAAACACATATATATTTTAGATTTCTATTATAGTGGGCAGAAAAAAATGGGGTTTTCTTTAATGTTCCTATTCCAGCCTTTCCTATTATTGGCCCAGGACCTGAAATACTTAGAAATCCAGCAACTGAGCAAACTTGCACCCTGGAGAACACACATGCTTTGCTTTCCTCCACTGCCCACATCCCTTCAGCTTGCTGGTAGGGAGAGTAAATCGCATCTCAACATTTGCTGCAGTCACTCTTTGTGTGTTAGCATACAGATTTAACTTTCAAGGCAACCATTTGCCATTCAAATAATAATTGAAGTTGCTTATTATTTGCATATGTTCTAGAATTTCCTAAGTGTTTTGCACTTGTTATCTTGTTGAATTGTCACTTCTGTGAAGCCAGCAGAGATAGATGTCATCGCCCTTATTCTAGTGATAAGAGGACTGATTGAGAGGTTGATAAAAGGGCTCAAGGAAATATATTTGAAGTAGACTGTCACCAGGTGGAAGGCAAGATGATGTTTTTTAACTGAGATTTCTATGATGGACACAAATGGGCCAAATTCAATGAAACTTTATGTATCTATATGGTAAAGTACATTTTGAACAACTTTTAAATAGCATAAAGTTAAATTTTTCTTAAGTACTTTTCTCAGAAATCTATATCTATTTATCACCATTTAATCTAAACTTAGTCTTCCCCCCAGACTTGATCAGGCTGCTTTTTAAATCCATGCTGTATCCACTGCCTTAAAGTCAGAATCCACCTAGGTCTAAACCCAGGTGCACCTCTCTCTCTATCTGTATGTGGTCTCTTTTCCCTTCTTAGCTTTCTAGAAACAATTAGATACACAGCTTTCATTTCCTTTCTGGCCCATGCCCTAGCTGCAGGGCTCTGCTCTGTCTAGGACTGTCTGTCCCCACATGAATGAAATAGAGTTGATTGCTGACATTTACAGCATCCCTCTATTTCTGCAGACTAACCCTGCCCCTCCAACTATTTCCAGTTCAAGAAAGCTCTCTCCTGGCATAGGAGGAAGCTTTCCTTCTTTTTCTTAATTCTATCTTTCATTAGCAGCTGTAACCCAGGTATTTTAGCTGCAAAACATCTCTGAAATCTGTTGCTACCAGTAACACAACATACAACTTTCAAACAACTCTGTCTGATACAAACTGTTCTAGCCAGAGAGTTCCTCTGAACTTATTTCTAAAATGGGTGATATTCTTCCAGAACATAACATTTTATGCTAGATTTTTTTTCAACAGTGATTTAAAACATTGCATGACCCATTTATCCTTAAAAGCTCAACTTCTTTCCTGTTATGCAGCTCGGTTAAGTAATAATTTCTAGCGCAATGATAGTGTAAGGGTCTCCTATGACTTCCAAAAAGCTCAAAAGCACTTGTGCATTTGGTATTAGAAATCTTTACAGGGTCTCGTCTAAGGGGAAGGCAGTAATGTAGGGGCACAGAAGAGCCACTGAATGGTCAGACATCTTTTTTAGTGGATTTTAGCTTTATTAAGACTTTTTAACTTATTTCCCTAGAAGATTGTATGAGTGCCATCCACTCCACATTTCTCCTACTTAAAATGGCAATAATCTGGAACTCAGATGCTTCTGTTTTTAGTTCTCCAATGTGTAAGTCATTCATTATTTTTCCAGGCTCTACCAATCTGCCTTCCTGATGTCTTACTAGACATTCTCTGGACCCCTAGACTTGTACTATCCAATACAGTGGCCGTTGTTCTTGTTGTTTAGTCACTAAGTCGTATTCAATTCTTTTGTGACCCCCTTCCTGACCAAAGGAGTGAACCCACGTCTCCTGCATTGGCAGGTGGGTTCTTCACCAGTGAGCCACCAGGGAAATCCAATACAGTAGCTACACATGAAATTTCAATTTCAAATAACTAAAATGAAATCAACCTAAAAATTGAGCTCTTCAGTTACACTGGCCACGTTTTAAGTGCTCACGTGGCTAGTGGCTACTACATTGGACAGTGCAGAATATTTCCACCATCATAGAAAGTTCTACTGGACAGCACTGCTATAGACTGTATGACCTATAAGAATGGGGACTGTATCTGGCTTCCATGTGGTGGCATAGGGTCTTGAGTGTTTAGCATATAATATAATACTTGTTGAGTAATCTACCCAAGAAGATCCCTCTCTATTCCCAATGTGGGAAGACAGAGAATGAGATTTTTTTTTTTTTTAATCCCTCATTGAAAAAAAAAAATGTGGGAACCTAGCTAAAATGACAAGTGATAAATGCGAAATATGGACAAGAAGAGCAGCCATAAGGCAATCATGAGCATTTGCATATTTGGTAACTGCAAAAAAATTAATTGTCCACCATGATTTAATATCCATTCAGCACTTGAATTTAATTTTTTTTTCAAATCTGTCCACTTTATCAAAACTAGCATTTAAATCATTGATCTAACCAGCTCCTAGCCAAAACTGTAACAAAATAGCCTATCACTGGGGCTAAAGAGTCCTCTAACTGTTCATTAATTCAATATGCAAAGATAAAAAACAAGTGGGGCAGATATCACCAAGGTACCTATCACACAAAGACTTCTTTATATTCAGGCAGTCTCTAATGAGAAAATGCATTTGACTTCAGGAGTTTACTTATAAGTTGTTGGTTAAAATAATCTTTTCCCATAGAAACAGCACCCCATGATGCTAGGCTCTGAGAGTAGCTTTCCCAAACCAGTGTCATCCATCCCATAGACCCTTGGGACTGTGTGTGCTTCTGTTTCTGAGCAGAAATACATTCAAAGTTCTAATCTGGAGTATTCCTGCCTGCCTTAACTATATGGGGGTTTTGTGGCTTTAAGCCAAGAAGGCAAAAGGCCCAAGAGGCTAACAGTTAAGATGGGGAGAAACAGAGACCCAGATGAAGAGGTGGCAGGAGCTCTAGAGTAAGGGGCAGGTGAGAAGCAGAGATGGGGCATCTGGAAGATGCTAAGGAAAAGGTACAGTGGTGGCGAAAAAAGTAAGAGAGGAGACGCGCTTTCCCCCTTTAATACCACCTATCAAACAGCTGTCAAATGACCCCCTGTTCCTCACCACCAATCAGCACTGTGATAAAACTTGGTTCTTTCAAAGATAAAGACTCCTACTCAAGACTCATCTGGCCCCTCTCCTGTCTCAGCTTCCACTAGGCAGCCCCAGCCACACTGGCCCTCTATCAATCCCGCGCCCCATCCCACCTTGGATTTTCAAGCATGTTGTAAGTTTCTTCACTTCCTTCTGGAGCAAATCAACACTCATTCAAGCTTCACATTTCAGCTTTTATCCTTTCCTCAAGAAAATCCTCCTTGAACCCCTGGATGAGGTTCAATTTCTCCTATTTCCTGTACTCATAACATCACGTACTTTCCCTCACTGCATTTTTCAGAGCTGGTATTTTACATCTATTCATGTAATTGTTTGATTACAGGCTATTTTTCCCTCTTGAGTCTAGACTGTGAGCTCCTGAAAGGCTATTTCCAGGACCTATCTCTTTATCCACCATGTCCTTAATGCCTTCTCTAGTGCATGGCACATAATAGATATTTACTAAATATGTATCAAGTGAACGCATGAATAAATGAATGCAGTGCAGTCAGGAGGGCTCATTCCCAGGCTTTAGATGAGGGATGTCAGAGTGAGCCCTCCCTGGTGATGGAGGAGAGAGCAAAGAGGGGTAGTTTATCTGGACACCCAGCTGTTCATAAATAAGGGGTGACCACAAGTGAGGAATGGTCCATCTTTATTTGAAAGTTTAAATGTTTATGCGGTTCGGTATGCTTTTCCATTCTTTCTCTCAAGCCATCCTCCTTTCCTTTCATATGTGATTTATTCTAAGAGGCTTGGACTGGATTGGAGTATAATTGAGAAGACAGGAGGTTCTGTCCTCCAACAGAACACACACTTCCTCTCCTTAAAAGAGAAATACTGTAGAAAGCTCAACTGTTCACAGAACACTCAATTTAGAACTGTCAGGAAAAAAACAGAATCAAATCAGAAAGTGGCTTCTTTGCCTTACTTTCACAGTTACAATTGAATCACAGCAGATCAGGAAAATAAATGTGCCTAATTGTATAGCTTGTGGGACCTTGAGGGTTTTCATGACAGGGAGCACTTGTCTTCCTAAATGGAATTCACTCTAATGGGGTTAACTGCTAAGAACACACTGGTGCTGACACGTGCTGCTTCTGACCCTAAGGGGTTAAAATGGAATACGGCAACTTTTTTTATTCTGTTGTATCCTGCTAAAGTCAAAACGAATTGCTTGTAAAGGCCGAAAATGTCATCATTTTGCACTTGCCCTGACCTCAGCATCTAAAAATACAAAATGCTGAAATTTCTAGAGCAGGTGACTTGGGGAAGAAAAAATAAAACCTTAAAGAGGGCTAACTGTTTAAGGCCTAAATGGAGTCCATAGAAGAAGACAAAAATAAAGAGATGTCTCTCCAAGTGACCCAACCTGCATCAAACTAGACACACAATTCATTTGAAAGACTGTTTGTCTCTGCATTTCTCCTCTAAGTTTAAAGAGAAACATCTTATGCTCAGCATAATGGATAATAGTACCATCTTGGCTACCTTCTGTCTACATGCGTGCATGCTCAGTCGCTTCAGTCACGTCCGACTTTTTGTGACCCCGTGGACCATAGCCCGCCAAGTTCCTCTGTCCGTGGAATTTTCCAGGTAAGAACACTAGAGTGGGTTGTCATGCCCTCCTCCAGGGGATCTTGCCAACCAGGGATCGAACTCACATCTCCTATGTCTCCTGCATTGCAGGCAGATTCTTTACCGCTCAGCCACTGGAGAAGAAGCCTTGATCCCCATTCTGAGCACACGGAGGGATTTATACTACTCATCAACCTTTGCTAGAAGTCTAAGATAGCCTTTAAGTCTCAGAGAAAATATCAGCTCTTGTTTGGAGAGATTTCCCACCACGTGTCAAAGCCAGAAAGGGCGGGTGTGGACTTAGAAAAGGCTGCACCTGTTCATGTATAAACCATTGCTGTTACCTTGGATTAATTACCCTTCACAGTTAAACTTTTCTTTTCCTCTTTGTTATGTACTACTTTTTAGTTTAAATACACGTTTCAAAATACTTCCTTTGGGTTCTACTGTGAAGGAAATTGATCACTCTTCAACTGTGTGTTTTTAATTGACTTCCTTCTTCCTGGCTAGGAAATTAACGTTCAGTCCTCTCTTATTTGATCTGTTGAGCAGGGTATGTGACACCTTTCCAGACAAGATTTCATGAAGTCCTAAATGCTGCAGACTTCACCTGATAGACGCTCCATATTCCCACTAACTCTTAAAGACATAACAATCAAATTTACAATTGAGCTCTAGCTCCAAAACGTAGTGACTGACATTGGTGTCCATAATATACTGAAACATCTGGCTACTGTCCCAGTTCTCCCTGACAGTTGCAGGGCACTCTTTAAAAATCAATCGACTTCTCCATGTGCAGAGTTGCCAGAAGTGGGTATCCATTGCCTGAACTCTGAAAGTATTTATTTATTTTCAGACTCATACCAGTTGTTTATATTCCCATTAAAATGGAAATCTACTGTTTGAGCTGAGAAGGATCACTGACTGTCTGAGAACAATTCTGCCTGAGTATTTCACAGTTCATTGCAAGGGATGCTTGTTATTCAAGCTGGTCATTTGCCAAACTGCCACCTGGGCAACGATGTCAGGGACCAAACCGATGATACTGTTCTCACAGTCTTACAGAGAACACACCCAGCACTCAGACTGCCACACTGCAATTCCTTGACTTCAAGTGCTGTATGGATTTTCCTATTGTTCACGTGTATAGTCCCCTGTGAGGTAAACAAGCTCTAGAATCCCAGCTCACAGCCTACCAAGTTAGAGTTTACTCCTCAGTAGAAATTCCTCCTTTAAAGACCAGAACTTAGTATAATTAAGACCTTCGGGGAGCTACACCACCTACAACACCCTATTTTCCTAAGAAGGAAACTTTCTGGGTTTTCTTTGGATTTGTTCTTCACCAGGGCAAAATTTTGTGACTGCCCTCTTCAATTCCTCCATAACATTGTCTCAACAGAATACCCTTAAAGGCATCATACACATACACACACATAAACACACCTTGTTTGCACATCTGCTCTGATCTCCCCTGAAGGTAGAATTTTTCATGGAAACAAAATTTTTCCTAGTAATCAATTTCCTGGAATGAATTCAATTAATTAGCATCCTTTTCCTGAAATGCTGTTTCCTTTTTTCATTTTCTTTTTCTTGCCTATGATCCATTTTTAAGACACATAGACTTTTTTTTTGCTTTCCTACCTTCTTTTACTATAATTTCATTCTTGTTCCCATCTTCCATATCATGTATTCAGTTTGTTTTTTAAATAGATTTTTTAGTATTTGGGGAATAAAGGGTCAGTTGGGGAACAGAAACAGGCTTTCCACTTGCCGTGTTTGTGAAAAGAAAAGATGAAGCCAAATGAAAATGGCAAGATCTGTTACCGTAGTTCACCGATGATTTTCCCCTGACCAAGTCTAATACTTCAAACTTCCTCCTTCCCTGACACACTGCAGGTGCCACAGTTTAGATTTAACAATGAAAACCCATTTCTTTTCTAGTTCTGCAGCAAAGACATCACAAAAGATAGAGTTATCATGAGCTAATTACAGTCCTTGAAAATTACCTTTGTGCTTTGCAAATATGCATTTTTTTTCTTTGCTGGTGATGAAGAAGTTGGCAGTTTAAATAAAAAATACTATTTAAAGTAACAGAGTACAGTTATATAACCTTTTCACATAAATCACACAATAACTCTTTGTGCTTTGTAAAAAAAAAAAAAAAGAAAGAACTGCAGTGCTTGTTAAGAAGATTTATTTATATAATAATCTATGCAAAGGACTCTTTTTTTCCTTTTTTGAAAGTGTGATGTTCTTTTTTTTAACCTCTGGAAGTTGCAGACTAGAGGGCAAGAATATCCTCCAATCACATTTTTAGTTGCACACACTCCAGCTACTAAAGACTCCAATTCAAGGAGTGTTTTGGCATTACCACACATGTCTTTATTTCCAGGCACACAGAAAACTTAAAGGATAGTCTGTGCCTGCTAAATAAACAGAAATGTAGATTCAAAATCCAATCGAATATGAGGGTTCCTTTGCATCCACAAATCACACTAAGACTTAGATCATTTTTCCCAGCTTTTCAGGAATACTGTTTCTTCATGTATGCTTGATGACTGAGGGGGTGGTGAGCTCCAGGGGGTCAATGAAGCTAGAGAGTTTCTCCACTGAATTCCCATGGAAGTCTTCCATCAGGTCTTTGTCCCCTCATTTAGCTTCCTTTCCATGCTCCTTTGCTCCCCTTAACCTTATTCCCTGGTTTAAACCCAGAAGCAATCGTCTTTCATCATTAAATATTGTCCTTGCCATTTAAAAATAACCTCCATATAAAGTCTTGGCTTCAAATTAGATCTTATCACTGACCTGTCCACTCCAAAGAGTCAAAGCCATACATGAGTGGCTAAATGCTAAGCTTGGCTCATACTGATCCACTTAATCCTCAGTCCAGAGGATCGTTCAGGAAGAGTGATCCTTTTATGGAGATAAACCCAGTCGAGGCATTTTATTGGTCAAATATGTCCATTCTAACTCTTGCTAAACAGTGCGAGTTCTGAAGACAGGGAAACCCACAAGGACTTTCTTGTGTGTCCTTATCTTTCACTGAGATGCTGACCTAACTTTTAAAAGCTATCTCCATGGAAAATTCTGGGCTCCACTCCAAAACCAACCAGTAGGAGGTGGCTCTCTTAATCAGTGGCTGTGTTCCGTCTTTATATAAACAGGTTAAGCCAGCTGCCAGAGTCTCAGCAACCAACTCCAGCTCACATTACCCTGAGCTGGAAAGATGGGCCTGAACCAAAGCTACTTAGGGAAAGCAGAACACTCTCACATCTCCCAGGTTATAGCAAAGAACCTGGTGACCATATAGGGTACCAGAGCCATCAGCAGCCTTATTTTTGTTCCCTGAGATTGTTGGGGTGGGACTTGATTGACTGGAGAGGCATCCTCCCACCAGCTAATCCACAAAGGGCTCTCATTGCCCAGGATGAAACTCAGAATGTCAGTCTGTAGAATCAACAGGCATGACTCATACTGAAAAGACACCACTGACAAAATCTGTTACTTTCTCCAGCATCCACTTCTGTACTTTGAGCCTGAGGATGTTCCTCAAAATGATGTTACCCCAAAGTAGCAACAAGCCACGTGAAATAAAACCTAAATAACCAGAATAACAAAATAGGCTTCTGAGTTATAGATGTTAGCCAAAAATAATCATGTCCATGTGCCTATAAAATCTGAAACTTGATCATGGTTTAGTCATTATACCAGAAGCACGAAAAGAAATAAAGCAAACAAACAGAAACCTTCCCACAGAGTGTGTTCTTATATTAGTGAAGACTTCTGCTTACATTAATCATGATAATGGTAATAATTAGGAATTCTGAACCTCACTCTTGAAAGAAATGTTTTTCCAGAGAAAGCATTTTAACATCCGATCACATTGATTCAGAATCACTGAATTAAGGCCACTGGTTTATAGGTCAAGATATATTTGAATGGCTAAGAATAACTTTCTCTTTCACTACCAGAGTTGAAAGCAGCATGTGTTAGGCCCTTACGCTGATCTGACTTTCAAATGCACACAACAGCTACTATGATTCCAGGAGGATTCCTCTGTTTTTTCATTTTGACAGTCTAACACTATACTCATAGGAGTTGAGCTTTTCAGGTGTTAAAGAGGATTTGTTATAAGAAAATGATTATAATAGGATTGAATGTAATTGAAAGTTAAGGTACAGTAGCCATACAGCGTATCAGAGAGTGTCAAAACTTGCAGTGAGGGTGGAGTGCCTTTTGCTAAGTAAACAACAAAAGTGGAGAGAGAAGAAAATATTCTGTGCAGGACAGGATCTACAAGATGAGCCAACCTGATCAGCCTGCCCCACCACAGAGATACCAGACCCACAGGTGCTACAGAGCTTCCCTGGCAAGAGGGGCCGGGAAGGGCTGCAACCTCCCCACCCCACGAAGATGTTTTGAAAACAAGTTATATAATAACCTGAATTCTTGTCTTGAATTTGACAGACAATAACCACAGGCTCTCCAGGCTCCCAGAGGGAAAGGTCCATCCCTGCCCTGGCCCCTCTAGTGCAAGGAACTAGTGATACTCTGCGTCTGTCCAAGCCTTTGCTAGGGTTTGTTTGTTTGTTTGTTTGTTTGTTTGTTTTTTTGCTAAGGTTTAATGATAGATATGGGTGGGCATGAGTACTCACCAAGTGAGAACTGGCCAGCTCCCAAGCACTTCATCCTTTTTCTTGATAATGTCATTGTCTCTCTAAGAATGATAGGTTTATCAGATGTGAGAACCCTTTTCCATGGAGATAGGACCATGAACAATGCAGGTGACATAACTATTTCAGGCATTATAAAATAATTAGAAGCTCTTGAGTGGCAGCCAGTAAAAGTGGGAAAGTAACAGTGAATGTCTGTCCTCCTCTCTATCATCACAGGGCCTTTTCCTTCCCCTTAACTTGCTTTCTGCCATTACAGTATGTCATGAGGCCATCTGCATCATAACTATGATTACTAGCTACATTTTGGTTACTACCTATGACTCTGTAGATGGGCAAAAGCAGGAACTGAAGTGTAAGACCATATTCCTCTTAGAGAAGGAGCTGGAGAACATTCTTTCCAATCACTGCTGCTAGTTCTTTCCTGCTGTGGCCTCTGGAGAAAAGAGACATTAGTGCAGGCAGGAGCAGGAACTTACTATGGCTGTTGCTATTAGCATTAATATTATATATGCATATATTGTAACTCTCAAGCACGAAAGTGATTTATGGAGGAAACATGATGATAAGTGACATGTAAGGACTTGTGAGTCAGGTTTTTGAGGAGCTTTTTCTCCACACCAAGTGCATTTCTACCTGTATTCCCAATAACTGTTAGAAATTTAAGTATTACTACACTATTTTTTAGATAAGATGGTTGTTTTCTTCTAATTTTTGCTGTCTCCAAGTCAATAATGTGCATTTCAGAAGATTCTTATCACACAAGGAGTTGGTTCTCCTCTTTCAGCCTAGGTCCTTCATCCTTTTAAATTTGGGGGCCACTGACATATACCATCCTTTCTCTTCTGTGGGGTTTCACTTCTATTTCTATGCTCGCCAATTCTCTATACATACCAATATAAAGGACAATAGCAAAAATAATCTAAAATGTGAATAAATACAAACTTGTCAGCCAGCACTGGACAGCCTATCAATTTTTTTCAAGTTTATAGTTGGCATTTTGAAAATGCTTTCATACTTATATCTGCATGTATGTTTCCAGTGATTTGGGAATTAATAATATTTTGCTCTAAGTTATGATATCATTCTAAGAAGATTGTGTTCAAGAGACCCATAAAGCCGCTCTATTTAGAACTCTTACCACCCATACCAATGACAGAAAACCATATTACAGCAGAGATGTCTCTACAAAGCAGGTAATCAACTAATTACATGTTTTGATTAAAATATTCCTCTCTTCTAGAATTTTAATTTATCCTGCTGGGTTATAGTGAAGTGTGCAGTGACAATCTCACAAAAGTACTAAATGTGAAGGTACATTACTGATGAAACCAATTTGTATGATCAGACATAGAAATACAGATTTCTGTATTGACTTTCCTATTGTTTGTCACAGTTCTTCCAATTGGACCACACTTCTTTCATTTCAGACCTGCTTCCCCATGACCCACTTAGGATTATTCTATATTAAACACAAACGTGACTTCCATTTCAGAATCCTAAATAAAAAAATGTTCTGATATAAGCCACGTTTCATCGATCACAATTCAGCTTGTGTTCTTTCATGCTCCATGAACTTTAACCTCAGTTAATTTTGCTTTGTTCCTTGTGCACATTCTCATTGCTAAGAATTCTCACCTGCCAGTCCTTCCATTGGTGGGGCAATCCACCAATCAGCAACTGCCAAATATCCTCTTTCACTTCCTTCACCCTCTCAAGGAAAGCTCTCTCTTCTGAGAAATATGTACAGTCAAATCCAAAATCAAGTTGAGGGTTCATTGTTGTGCATCTTAGAATGATCAATATCTGGAATTATAATATGCCTTTTAGTCTCCAAATTTTAAAATGAACATAATAATGATGTTGTATTTGTGAAGATCTAGTATCATAATAATTTCACAAATATTCAAGATATTCTTCTTTGGGTCCAGGAAGAAATGCTATCCTCCACCCACTGTGAACTTAGGCAAAACCATGTGATCTGTTAGCCAGTGAAATGATTAAACTACAACGTCTAGTTTGTGATCATGATGAGCAGATCTCCATCCCATCCCGAACAACTTGCGCTGACTTATGGAACAAGTAAATCTTGGGGGTTGTTTGTAGTTACAGCATAATCTATATGATACTGACTAACAATCTGCAGATGACAATCTGTCCTTCACTCAGTATCACTGCAGAGCTCATTTTCATAATAACATTGCTGCTATATTCCAAAGTTTTCAAGCATATTTTACCACTGATTTTCAAGTACTTTTTTAGGTTACCATTTTCAAGTTTCAGATAGAAAACCTAAAACACAAAACAGAAAAGTGATTCCATCAGCATTTTCCTGCCAATCATTTTTAAAGGCAGAATTAGAATAGATCTTATGTCTGCCTAATGCCCTTTCCTTCGAGCCAGAAATTACAAAGAAATCCAGGTTACAACCCAGTTAGAGGGATACTCAGAGAGGCGTAGACTATTCAAACTGGAAGAGCTTCAGAGCTCACCTGATTCAGGCACCTTATTTTAAGAGGAAGATTCTAAGGTCAGTGAGTCTAAATGAGTGTCTTAACTAAGACCACACACCATCTAGTTAGAGACAGACAGGTACAAAAACTCAGGTCCCTTATGTCAGTGCTTTTCTTTGATTAAAATATAAACCCCCAATAAAAGGAAACTTCTCAAGGATTCTGAGAACATGTAGGCATATTCTTACATCTATTGCTAGATATCAGATTAAGAAACTTAATCCATAATTTTAGGATGTATCTTTCAGATTAGAGTTATTGTCATAAAAATATTTTGCCCAGAAAACTGGACAGCCACATGCAGAAAAATGAAATTATACCCCTATCTTACATCACTTTAAAAAATGAACTCAAGGTGGGTTAAAGACTTAAATGTAAGACCTAAAACCATAAAATATCTGGAAGAAAATGTAGCGGGGGAATCTCTTTGACAAAGATCTCGGCAATTTTTTTTTCAATATAATACTAAAAGCACAGGCAACAAAGGCAAAAATAAATAAATGAGACTCCATAAAACTGAAAAGCTTCTGCAAAGCAAAAGAAATACCCAACAAAATGAAAAAGGCAACCTACAGAATGGGAGAAAATATTTACAAACATATATCTGAGGTTAGCAATCCAAAATATATAAAGCTCAACAGCAAATAAAGCACAAACAATCTGAGTTTAAAATGGACAGAGGATTTGAATAGACATTTTTCAAAACAAGACATACAGATGGCCAACCAATACATGAAAAGACACTCAGTGTCACTAATCATCAGGGAAATGCAAATCAAAACCACAATGAATTATCACTTCACACCTGTTAGAATGACTGCTATCACAATGACAATAGGTAACAAGAGTCGGCAAGATGGGGATGAAAGGGAACTCTTGTGCACTGTTGGTTAGAACTGGTACAGCTACTGGGGAAAACAGTGTGGAGATTCCTTGAATAATTACAAATAGAACTGTCATATGATGCAGCAACTGTTCTGGGCATTTATGCAAAGAAAACAAAGACACGAGCTCAAAAAGACACATGCATCTCCATGTTCATTGAAACATTAGGTAAATGACAATTAAAATTAATTATTGAAACAAAGGGGCTTCCCTAGTAACTCAGATGGTAAAGAATCTGCCTGCAATGCAGGAGACCTGGGTTCAGTTTCTGGGTTGTGAAGATCCCTTGGAGAAGGAAATGGCTCCCCAATCCAGTATTCTTGCCTGGAGAATTCCATGGACAGAGGAGCCTGGTGGGTTATAGTTTATGGGGTCTCAAAGAGTTGGACACAACAGAGAGACTAACACACACATTGAAACAAAAGCAAAAAACAAAACTGGAGTTCTTCTGGACCTTCCAATCTCTGAAAATCCTTGGATTCTAGTTGAGAAATATTGCACTAATAATCTCTTAGCAATGTGATATTGGATTCCCTCACCTTTGTATCTTTAGCACCTAGCCCAGCACTTGGGACAGAGTAGGTGTTAATATGTATTTGTGGAATAAATGTTTCTCCTTGTACTGTCCAGTTCAATTCTCTTTACAGTATATCATGCTGAAGTTAGTGACAATTGATGCTGTCTCTATTAACAAATCTCCTCAATGACAAAGGTGATGAGCTGGCCCTGTACCAATCTAATTGATTTCTTTGTAGACACTCTTATGAGACACTGAGAAAAAAGATAGCAAAGAAAGGCTCCAAAAAAGAAAAAGAAAGGCTCCAGTATACGTTTATAACAAGTTAGAGGAAAAGCTCATTATCTTCAATGCATAGAAACATCACCTCCATGAGTAGAAATACACGTATACTCCATTCCGGAACCTGCCATCTCCACTAACTCTGGAGATTACATCATTATCCAAAAGGCATGTGCTTATCCTCCATGACAGTCACCATCCAAGATGAAATTCCCTGTCTTGAGAAGAGGACATTTATGCTATGTGCCAGAGGCTGTAGATAGACGGATTCCACCAATGGATCTATGACCCCAGAGAAAGAAACAAAAGTTTACAAATCTAGAAGTCAGTAAGTTGCCCAGACTTTTTAGCTAGAAGACAGTAAAGGAGGCCTTTGAACCCAAATCTAAGAGCAAAGAAAATGACAGAATTATCCCTAAAACACTTTATGCAAAGCAGCCTCATTTAATGCCCAGCCTCTGATGCAGCTCTTGAGGAAACCATGACATGACCACCATCCCTACCAGGAGGAAGACTTGGTTCCTAAGATCAATCACTAGCATTTCATTCTTATTCCTGCCATGTCAATAGTGAAAGGACAACATAATAATAGAAAAGAATGACTCTCTCTAATTGCAAAGCATCAGGAAGCCAGAAACTTGCTCTTCTGGCTCTTATTATATAATTCCTGAGCTGGGGAAGGTAAACTCAGTTGTTAGCCTAATAAGAATGTAGATTTGTGCTGTTCTAGCAATATTTAAATGCTACTTTCTGGTTTCTGTGGTAAAGTACCTTGAAGTCCTACTTTCAAGTGTAAGTGGGAGGGATTTGTATTGGCACCTAAAAAAAAAAAGAAGAGAGAGCGAGGTTATGCATCTTCTGATCCACCTTGATCAGGTAGAAGGAAATCTTTGGGGCTCACTCTAAAACTATCCTTTGGAGACTTGGTTTCCAAAATTTCACATAATTCACCCTACACCAGTCCTCGGGAGAACTTCCAATACTGAAAAATAGACAACTTGAATTAGAAAGGGTGATGTGAGCAGTACTTTTAACATCCTGCCTTCTCCTCAGGCTACCTTTATGTTTCTCAGCACGGAGCTGAGAAGAGATTGGGGTGGAGCCAGGTTGTGGAACTCTCTGGACATTTCAAGTAATTTAGGTACATCAGCAAGAGAAATTGATATTAAAAATAGGAAGTTTTCCACACTGAAAACTTAGATTTAAAAAAGTAACCTGTGCAAAAAAAAAAAAAAAAAAGTGATTATTTCCCCTGCTATTATTAAAGAAAAAATGAAATAATAACATAGACTGCAAACCATTCTTGCAGACCTGGTATTTCCACTTGTTCTACTGTTTGATCTCCACTGCAGTAAGGAAGTACTTCACAGGTGCACTCTCTTCTCCAACAATCTTATTTTCCTAGCACTTCCTTCTAATGGATTTCCGCACAACAAATTTATCAAGACATTTTAACACAGGCTGCCTTTCATGTGGTGAGGAGGAGAGACCCTTAAGGAAAGGAGAATGGCCAGGAAGCAAATAGATTTATGCTGGAAGCAAGCAAAAGGCAAAGGACAGGAAGAAATTCAGGAGACCTGGATCTGGAGGAGCCCATCAGCAGCCAACCACAGAGGTCATGGCTCAATGAGCACGGAGGTCAATAACAACCACTGCCATGGCAACAAGGCTTGTCCTTCCCACTGTCCACCTTCCTTAAACTCATTATGGCATTTCATCTACAAGATAACCTAGGAATAGGTACCATTATTATACATATTTCATACATCAGGAAACTGAGGCCTAGAAATATTGCCTTCTTACTTGTACTCAAATAGCCAATAAACAGAAAGGAGGGACTTAAAACAGTCTGTACATTAGTTGTGTGCTTGGTTGATAACCTTAGTACAACAAAAAATTTATCAGATCCTCAGGTTCACTGATGAACGTAAGGAGTCTATAATTCCTTTGAAACTATACAGGAAATATTAAGTGCAGTTTTGTTTTTTCAGGAGAAAGTGTCTGCAGGCTTTATCACATTCTTGAATGGGTTTTGTGGTCCTAAATGCGGTCTGTGCTATACAGAGGGTGTTTGAAGGCTGGCTTCTCCCTTGCTGTAGGATTTTGCACTGGCAGTGAATATCCTCTGAGTCTTCATTTCAGATTTCTAGTGTCTCTTCCATCTTTAAAATACAATGGTTCTAAAGGCTGCCCAAAGCCATTCCAAGCCCACAGACACCCTAAAACACACTACTGGACATGGCACAGCCCTTCAGGGAGACAAGATCCAGCTCTATCCACCAGAACACAGGCGCAAGTGCCCCCCAGTCAGGAAACCGTCACAGGGCACTTGTCCAACCTCACCCCTGGGGGACCTGCAATTAAGAGGAACTACAGCCTTCCAGTCTGCAGACAGGAGACCCCAAACACCATAAATTAAACAAAACGAAAAGACAGAGAAACACGCAGCAGATGCAGGAACGTGGTAAAAATCCACAAGACCAAACAAGTGAAGAGGAAGCAGTCTACCTGAAAAATACCATGGTTCTGTTATCTTCAATGTCTGAAGGAATAGTCAGGAAGTATGACAAACTTTCCTTCCATCTTAGATTCATGACCCTCCCCCAGACATGCACCCTCCATCTTTATACTCCTACCCTCTTCTAGATCACCTGTTTATATCACTCCCACAACTGGACAAAATATCAATATATCCAACTGCCCTGAGCATAGCCTTTCCAAACACTGGTTATATGATGCATGGAGTATGAGTCAGGCGTGGGGGAAAGGGCCTGTTTTTAACTTTATATGTAACTATGACAGCATTCGAACATGTGCTGGCATGCCAGCCCTATGTTTTAAAAAACTGTTAGCAATAATGTTTTTCCCTTCAAAAGAGGCTCAGGGCCATCAGAACCCTTGAGAGGAGCATGTGTAACAGTGAAGGGCACACATCCTGGGGAGGCAGGGATAGCCTGTAACCCACAACCGTGCCTCCACCTTAAATTTCTGCTTCAAAAATGTTCTCCAGCCCCAGTCCCCTCTGAAGGCGAAAGCTCTGGTTTAAATTCCTTATGTGGAAGGTCATTCATTCCCTCAGAGCCAAAAAGCCTGTTTGCTTTTGTCTTCCCACTTGCTTTCAAATGAAAATATCAGAGCACAGACCATCTTGCTTTCCTAATTCAAAAATTAATTACATCATGTCCAGGAGTGAAAATTGTTGAACGTTACTAATATAGTAGTTGGAAGCACTCTGCATTCCGATAGCTTTTATATTCACGCACAGATGCCTGTTCTCAGCCTGACCCGATCAGTCGTTCAGGCTGACGAGGGGCAAAAAAACATGGCCACATATCGTCCACTTTAGTCCCTCACTGGGCTTCTTCAAAAGTCCATTATCAAGTACAGTTTTATGATTGTAAAGAGCATTTATTTCCCAGTGCTCGCCGACATCCCCTAGAAGCTTTCAGAAGACGACTCCTTTACCTGCCAATTCCTACCATTTCTACAACCATTATTTCTACTGCCTTGCGTCTCTAACAGACCTTGAAATTAGAACTGTGTTTCTGTTTGTTGTGTGTGGCATACTTGCTATCAATGGCATGCCAAGTGCATCAGCTGGATGACAGACTGCAAGTCATATATGGCCCAGGTACCTACCCCTGTCACTCTGGGCAGGGCTCCAGCCCTGGGCCTGGGAATCACGTGTCAGCAAGCTGGAAAGAAGAAATAAAGGCCCAATTGTTTGGGGCAGGGCTTTGCAGATGTGGGGGCAACAGGGAGAGCTTGAAGCACCTTTAGGTAATTTTTTAGAAATAGAGTTTTTTTTTTCTTTTTTACCATATTAAGGCACCAGTCTAGATGCATACCCTCAATATTTAGGATGAGGCAGAAAATGATCAGACATGAAGGCATAATTACACAAGATTCTCTGTGTTCCTACTTAGAGTCCATCCAGACATGGGGACAAGTTTGGGGGCCAACGCTTTGGGGAAGCAGTTGATCCTCAGCAGAAAATAATGATAAAAGTATCAGAGCATGGTGTAACAGATTGAAAATTTTGACACTACGACCTTCACCATAGATGGTCCAGGAAGCAGTTGGGCAGTTTAGGAAAGTGTATCTCACAAGCATGGAGGAGACCAGGACAGGATATTATAAAATAACACCAAGAGTCATTGTACTTAGAAGAACTCGACTGTTTCAATGATGGAGCAAAGGCTAACATTGGAGGCAGATGGACCTGGTTTGGATTTGAGACCAGTACTTTGGAACTGACCTCTAGCAAGGGATTGTACCGCAAACTTTTTTTCTATATTCACTGGGTCTGATAACATACGCAGCCCGTCATTAAATGCACCTAACACCTGTTTCTCTTCATGATCCAAGCATGACTTCCTCCTCTAGATTCCTCCAACCCTCCACTTGTATGTGTTATTATCACTGCCTGACATACTTGCCCATGTCTGTTTGCTTCATGGCATATTTCTCTGTAAACATGCAATCAGCCTGCTTCAACTGGATTCTAAGCTTGATGGGGGCAGGCATTGTGCCCATTTTCTTTCATGATTGTATCCTTAGCACCTGATATCATCAGTATTTTTTAAATAGTGTTAAATAAGATGTTGCGTAAATGTCTTTTTTTTTTTTCTGTAAAACGAAAATAAGAATGGAACCTGCCTTAAAGCGCTGCAAGAATTAAATGCTGCAGCACATGTAAAGTCCTCAGAACAATGCTTGGAACATAGAAAACACTCAGTAGACATGAGTTAACATTAATATATTGAACATTAGTTCGCAGTGAAGGGGTGTGTCATTGATTATGTAATCAATTGATATCCATGTGTACATCTTTCTCTGAGAAGAGGATCCTTGATGTTCAGACCCTTAAATGAGAACCATTGCTCTGTTCTCCAAAAGAAACTTAGGACCATTGCCATAGGGAATGATAGCAAACATCAGACTACAGTATAGAGAATAACACAGCAGCCTGTTTTAGCCAAGGATCTAGGGACCACAAATTCAAATCCTCTCTCAGCCTTGATTTGCTTTAATGCTCAAATCACAGAGCAAGGAACTGAAAACCAGCGTACCTGGGGTCCCATCCAAGTTCTTTCACTTTGCTATCTCTATGATCTTGGTTGACTCCCTCACCCTATTATTTTATGAACTTTTTCTCCCTAGACTAGGTAGAGATAATGCAAGGAAGAATAACAAACACACAAACAAAAATCCAAAAGATACAAAAATACAGAAGTCCATGAAGAATATAAGGTCTGCTAGTCAGCAGATCTCTTGCTCAGAGCTTTCTCTTTCCTAATCTGTAAAATAAGTGAGCTAAATTAGATGACATTTAAGATTTCTTCTCTAACTGCTCTCTACAATCCAAAGACTTGAAATATAGCCTCTGTTCTTGAGATTTGTTTTCACTGTGAGTTTTCACTGTACGAATTTACACCCTTGCCCATATCAAGGACACTATTTTTACTGACCCATTTGCAAAACTGGGGTAGGGGTAGGAAAGTAAAAGCCCTATTCTGCTCCTTGCTGATTTTCATTTCATATATTTAACACTGCAGTGCATACCTAAAAGAACCCAAGAGTTAGTGAAGCCAGAATTCTTTTCCCATAGGGTGCAGCAGACCACTAACGAGAGAAGAGGAATCTTTTTGGCCCTTGTCACCATCCCCTATAAATCTTAAAGTGTTCTGCACACCAAGGTGTCAATGTCTTTGATGGGAGTAAAGATCCATCTCGGGAAATGTGAGTTTCTGAAGAGTAGAAAAAGAAGGGGCTTTCCAGGTTGCAAGTGGTAAAGAACCCACCTGTCACCGCAGGAAATGCAGGAATTGCAAGGGATGTGGGTTCCACTCCTGGGTTGCAGGTTCCACCCATGGGTTGCAGGTTCCACCCATGGGTCGGGAGAATTCCCTGGAGTAGGAAATGGTAACCCACTTCAGTATTCTTGCTTGGAAAATCCCATAGACAGAGGAGCCTGGCAGGCAACAGGCCATGGGATCGTGAAAAGTAGGACACAACTGAGCACACATATACAGAGGATGTTAGCTTTCTTGATAACCTCAACCTCAGTGAGTCCTCAGTCCTGTCCAACTCTTTGCAACCCCATGGACTATAGCCCACCAGGCTCCTCTGTCCATGGGATTTTCCAGGCAAGAATACTGGAGTGGGTTGCCATTTTCTTCTCCAGGTTTCCTTCTGCAGGGGATCTTCCCCACCCAAGGATCGAACCTGAGTCTCTTGCATCTCCTGCAATGGCAGGCAAATTCTTTACCAGCTGAGCCTCCAGGGAAGCCCTTGTCAATGATAGGACACTTGTAAAAGTTCCACATAGGAGGAATCCAAGGTTGTAAATGCTGAGAGAAAGAGAGACAGAGAAAGACAGAGACCAAGAGAAAGAGAGAGACTAGGGTTCTGCGGGACTACTGAAAGGTAAAGGATCTGAAAAGGACACAACCAAGGCTCTGTCCAATGGGCTCATTTTCTGGAAAATTCACCCCTGCAGATCAGCCCCAGAGAGCCCACCTAGGCCAGTCTTGAAGAACTGAAAACATAAGCTCATTCTGGCTAGCTGGGGCTTTCCAGCTAGCATCCAGACTAATAAATCTCCTCACATCCACATCATCCTCTGAATTCTGTTCACTGTCTGTTCATCCAGCTCCTTCTTCAAAGCTTATTATTTGAAGGCATATGGCTACATTTAATATCATCTCAGGTAATGACACATCCAAATTTCTCGACCACAAAGACAATTTTCTGCATTCAGCCCTAATTCAATTCTTGTACCATTTCTTTGCTGATGGCTCAATTCCACAGTAAGGAAGATTCTATTCCGAAACAGAGTTGAGCCTGGAGTGCAATGAAATCGCTTTGCCTATAACTCACACAGTCTCACTGACCTGATTTCTATAAATAGATAAATTTGTCAAGGAAAAACACACAGAATCACAATCTGAAAGCAAACTCAGGAAATTATTCATTTCAGACTTTTGCCTCAGGTCAAATTAAAATTTCAATCATCCTTGAAACCCATGTCTGCCTGTATTTTTTAATAGAGATTCTGATTAAATAAGCTTTCTTGATAACTTCTAATATATGATCAATTTTTCTGTCATAAGAGTTCTTTTTATGAATGCAGGAGAATAGATGAGAACTGAATAAATCTTCTACACTGTCGTGGATGTCATTTTACAAATGACAACACTGAGGACTGGAAACAATAAATGACTTTCCTGAGGTAATATATATTCATTCATTCATCCATTTATTTATTCATTCAACACTCACTCAAAAATTATTCATTGAATCCATCCTCTATCTAGTCACAGTTCTAGACACAGGGATACAGCAGATTATTAGTTTACTAGGGCTGCCATAACAAAATACCATGAACCGAGTGGCTGAAACAACAGATATGTATTGTTTTACAGTTTTGGAGGTTAGAAGTCCAAGTTCAATGTGTCAACAGTATTGACTCCATCCCAGAGCTTTGAGGAAGAAACTGTTTATGCCTTTCTCCTGACTTCTGATGGTTTAAATGTTTGGCAGTCCTTGGCTTGGAGAAACATCACCCAGATCTCTGCCTTCATCTTCACGTGGCACTCTCCCTGTCCAAATTTCCCCTTTTACCAGTCATACTGGATTAGGATTCTGCAGAGGTTAAAGCATCTGCCTGCAATGTGGGAGACCTAGGTTCGATCCCTGGGTTGGGAAGATCCCCTGGAGAAGGAAATGGCAACCCACTCCAGTACTCTTGCCTGGAGAATCCCATGGACGGAGGAGCTTGGTGGGATACCATCCACGGGTCGCAAAGAGTCAGACACGACTGAGCGACTTCACTTTCACTTTCACTTTACTTCAGTATTATGAGTCATATTGGATTAGGATTTACCCTACTTTGGTGTGGACTTCCCTGATAGTTCAGTTGGTAAAGAATCCACCTGCAATGCAGGAGACCCCAGTTTGATTCCTGGGTCAGGAAGATCCCCTGGGGAAGGGAAAGGCTACCCACTCCAGTATTCTTGCCTGAAGAATTCCATGGACTGTGTAGTCCACAGGGTCACAAAGAGTTGAACACATTGAGCAACCTTTGCTTTCACTTTCACTTTACTTCAGTATGACCTCATATTAATTACATCTGCAGCAGCCTTATTTTCAAATAAGATCACATTCTGAGATACTGGAGTTTAGTTGTCAACATATAATTTTCGAGAGGAAAAAATTCAATTCATGAAAAGCAAGAACAAAACAAAACCCCTGCTACCAAGACACTAATATTGAAAAGAGGAGACACTGTGTGTGTGTGTGTGTGTGTGTGTGTGTGTGAGAGAGAGAGAGAGAGAAAATTAGGAGAAGGGATAGAGAATATCATTTATCATTGAGATATTTTTATAACAAAAGTCAACCAAACATCTACATAAAACAATGTGATCTTGGTATGAAAATAGACACATAGATCAATGGAACAAAGATCCCAGAAAAAAAGCCACACATATATGGTCAATTAGTTTACAGAAAAAGAGCCAAGAATAAACAACATGGAAAGGAGAGTCTCTTCAATAAATGATGCTGGAAAAATAGGACAGCCACATGAAAAAGAATGAAAAAATTTTTACCACTATCTTACTCCAATCACAAAAGTTAACTTGAAATGGTTTAAAGACCTAAATGCAAGACCTGAAACCATAAAATTCTTGAGTAAAAACACAGGCCAAAGGCTCCTTGACATAGGTCTTGGCAATGTTTTTTTTTAATTTGACACTAAAAGCAAAGCAATAAAAGAAAAATTAAAAAGTCAGGCTAGATCAAGCTAAAAGTTTCTGCACAGCTAAGAAAACCACCAAAAGAATGAAAAAAACAACCTAAGGAATGGAAAAAAAATTTGCAAACCATACATCTAATAAAGGGTTAATGTCCAAAATATATAAAGAACTCAATTACTTAACAGCAAATACAACAAAACAAACAATCCAACTAAAAACTGTTTAGAAGATCTGAATAAATATTTTTCCAAAGAAATCACACAGTGCCAACAGGTACATGAAAAGATGTTCTACATCTTTAATCACTGGGAAAATACAAATAAACCTCAAAATGAGATATCACCTCACACCCAGTAAAACGGTTTTTATCAAAATACTACACATAATAATTATTAATGAAAGTGTGGAGAGAAGAGAACCCTTTATGCACTACTGGTAGGAATATACATTGATGCAGCTACTATGGAAAACATTATGGATATTCCTCAAAAAAATTAAAAATAAAACTACCATATGACCCAGCAACTCTACTTATAGTTATTTAGTTGAAGAAAATGAAAACACTAATTTGGAAAAATAACACCCCCATGTTAACTGTAGTATTATTTACCATAGCCAGGATATGGAAACAAACCAAGTGTCCATCAGTGGATAAATGAATTAAAAAATTGTGATATATTCAGCCAATAGAATTTTGATTCCTGGGTCCGGAAGATCCCCTGGAGGAGGGCATGGCAACCCATTCCAGGATTCTTGCCTGGAGAATTCCCATGGACAGAGGAGCCTGGTGGGGTATAGTCCACAGGGTTGCAGAGTCAGACACGACTGAGGAACAACACACACAAACACAGAGTTTACTTAGTCTGAGTTTTTAATAAATATTAGGCTGAGGAAATGTCTGATGTATGTTTTGAAAAGTTGCATATTCAGTGGAAATATTGCTTACTGTGATGTAGACATTATGTTCCCATTAATCCAGCCTAAGATTAAATTAGTATTATTAGCTATCAATGTGAAGTGTTCGCTAACATTAAGCATTCAATGAAACACACTTTTTCCTTCATTATTAGACTCCATATTTATCAATATTTCATCTTAATGATTTTGATCTCATATTTGCATATCATGATGTTATTTCTAAGCATGACTCCATATCTGTTGCAGTGTGACAGAAAACAGAAGTCCCCAGATTATTCACCATGACTCTGATTGAGTCATTTGATTTCCCTGAACCTTGTTTCAGCTCTCTGTTAAAAAGAAAGAGAAGGGGCAAGAAGGAGAGTTTGGGAGCTAGTAACGTCTTTTTTACAGAATTGTGAGAATCAAATGTGACAAGCTAAGTGAAAGTTTTAAGTAAAATGAAACACCTCATACAACTGGTAGTTAATAGCAGTGATAAGACTGTCTTTTCTTCTTGATTTCCCCACTGCAGAAGGGATAAGTATGTTTTCTATGTCTTTATCCAGCTTATGGATTCAAATGTTAAGCAGACTAAGACCAAACTACTAATCAACATGCCTTAGATTTATTTTCAACCTGTTGTAAATCTATGATGTAAAGATATGATGACCCAAACTGTACATGCTTAGTTCACCTTCACCTTAAAAATCTCATGAGCCCAGCTGTGTGTCAACACAAAATGGTACTGTAGTTACTTACCACCAACGGCTTTGACAAATCTGGCTTTGACTTCAGCTCAATCACTCGCTAGCAATGTGACTTTAATTACTTGCTCTCACTGAACTTCTGTCTTACCTGAAATAAGGGAGACAGCAAGATAGCTACATATTAGGACCACTGTGGAACTAAATGAAACTCAGTTCAATCTCTGGGTCCAGAAGATCCCCTGGAGAAGGAATGGTTACCCATTCCAGTATTCTTGCCTAGGGAATCCCCACAGACAGAGGAGCCTGGTGGGCTACAGTCCTCAGTGCTGCAAAGAGTCAGACACAACTAAGCAACTAAGCACAAGTGGGACTCAATGAAATAAGGCAATAAGACCTGGCATATAGTTAGATTTCAACAAGTGGTTGCTATTTTTATGATATTGTGAAAATTAAATTTTCCTAATCAATCCTCTGATCTCATAGAAGCTCTGTTTCAAAAGTAAAAAATAAATAAAGCCAGCATAAAATGGTATTCCTTATAAACCTACGTTCACTCCTAGTAACCACTACATTCCTTTGTTAATACTCACAAACCATCAACTTGAAAATCCATTCTTGACTCTTTCTGGAATCACCTCTGAGAATACTTGACCCGTTTATGGATTGTGGAATCTCTCCCTCTTTTTGAAAAATGGACCAACATTTCTTTCATTTATTTATCTTTTGGTCTTTGCAATACCTCAGGAATTACTAAGATTAATGCTCAGCTCATACTAAAAAAATAATATTTTGAGCATCTCCTATTTGCCCCACACCCCAATCTTCTTAGTAGGCTGGCAAAACTTGCATCCAGTGCTGGCAATCAGAATTTATTTAACATAACCAGGTTTTGCCTTACTGTCCACTTTTTACATAGAGTTGCAGTCAACTCCCTCTTTGCATTGTTTGTGAACGTGCACAAGTCATTTAACACTGAGTCACAATTTTCTCCCCAGTAAAGTAGGATAATAATAACTACTATGACTACTTCCTAGGATGAAAATACAATGCGACAAGGTGCCAAAAAAAGAAAAAAAAAAAATTTTAATAAATTCCAAGAAAACAAGGAACTCAAAAAAATAATTCAAGGTATTATTTGTTCTTATCCTTCCAGCCTAGAGATCACTTTCTTTGCAGCAGAATCTGAAAGCAAAATACAAATTTAATAGTTTTGTTATCTGTTATCATTACACCATCTGCCCCAGGCAGTTTGGTGATCACTTCCTTGTTTTTCTAGTTTCAAACACAGTTGAAATTGTCCTCTTGTGGTCTTTAACACTTTTAACAAGCCCAAACTTTATTATTTATTTTGTATTTATACAATACTTCTATGGTAATCTATTTTAAGATACAAATACAATCAGACTCCCACCAAAAAAAAAAGATGAACAGACCAAGAATCAAAAGACAGATAGATGAGACCGCAACTATGTATAATCTGTGCCATGGAGCATGTACTTAGCTTTATATTTTGGGAACAGAGCTAAAAAATAGGACGAAAAGTGGTACAGGAGGAGTTATACTGCACTGTCTGGTTAATAACAGGAAGCGTAACGAGAGAAACACTTTTGTCATCCCTCTAAACTCTAAGAGGGACTACTAAGTGGTACATGAAGAACACAAAACAATCTAGTGAAAAGTGTCTTCACCAGCAGTTTTACAAAGGGGGAAATATGTTCTCCAAATGATCACATTTGTATGAAATCCTTAATAAAAGATGACGGAGCAGTGTCCAACTCTCATTCCATGAGAGTCCTCAAGAAAAAAGGTAACATTGTACATGTACAAATGTTTGCATTCTTATAAGCCAGCTTGAGGCAAGGCTGAACTTTTTTTAAAAATCAAGAGTCATGAATTAAAACTGTGTCCGTTAAGTTATCTCATTTATCTGTGTTTCAGCCAGACCTTGACACGTGACTAGGCTCTGAGACATAGGGGTGGAAGCTAGGCTGGAGGCTGAGAATATAGTTTGGAGAGCTCCGTGCTTTAGAAAACTGGTATATAGGTGGCAATGATCTATTTTGAAAATGAAGGTCTTCTTCAGAGAAGGAGAAATATCGTATGACATCCCTTAAATGTGGAATCTACAAAGAAACAATACAAATGAACTTACTTACAAAACAGAAAGAGACTCACAGACTTAAATTATGGTTACCTGGGGGAAGGAACAGGGAGTTTGGGATGGACATGTACACACTGCTATATTTAAAATAGATAACCAACAAGGATCTACAGTCTAGAACAGGGAACTCTGCTCAGTGTTATGTGGCAGCCTGGATGGGAGGGGAGTTTGGGAGAGAATGCTGCTGCTGCTGCTAAGTCACTTCAGTCGTGTCCGACTCTTAGAGACCCCATGGACGGCTGAACACTTTCGCTGCTCACCTGAAACTATTGCAACATTTTTAATCAGCTATGTGCATGCTAAGTCGCTTCGGCTCCTCTGTCCACGGGATTCTCCAGGCAAGAATACTGGAGTAGGTTGCCATTCCCTCCTCCAGGGGATCTTCCCGACCCAGGGACCAAGCCCACAGCTCTTAGTTCTCCTGCATCGGCCAGCGGCTCTTTACCACTAGCGCCACTTGGGAGGCTGTAACAGGTGGCATTGTCACACTGGGGAGGTTGGTAGGTGGCAGCGGGAGAGGAAGAAGACTTCCCTGACCAGGAATCAAACCCGTGCCACAGCTGTGAGAGTGCCAAATCCTAACCCTGAACAACCAAGGAACATCTATACACAATACAAAATAGAAAGTTCAAAACAAAAAAAAAGAAAGAAAATTAAGGTCTCATCTAAAAGGAGGACTGTCCCGTCATCTTCAGGGAAGCAGGCTGTCAAACCAAACTTTTCTTTCAGAAAACAGTTCAGAACACAGTGAAAACTTTGAACAAGGACTTAAAACTCCATGGTTGTACTTCATAGAGCAGGATTTGGCAAACTACAGCTCAGGGGCTAGTTCCCCTGCCACATGCCTTTGTTAAATAAAGTTTTAATGGAACGCAGCTACACCCATGAACTTGCTGGTTGTCTATGGCTGATTCTGCACTGCAATTACAGAGGTGGACAGTCATGGCAGGAAACATAAGGCCCACAAAGCCTAAAATAGTTACCATCTAGCCCTTTAGATAAAAAATTTACCAGCTTCTGCCAGAGAGCAGAGAGAGTAACTCAGGTTTAAAGGGGGACAAGGGCCATAGTTATTTATCCACCATCAATTTTCACTATAAAATACCTTAGTCTAACCCTTATAAACTCTTTTAAGCATCACATCATCATGAAGGGCTCCCCCTGCCCATCCCATAAATTAGATACACAATTCACTCCCCAAAATCTGGCTGAATGCATCTTTAATAGTGATTTCAGTGAAGTAAAAATAAAGACATGTGCTCCAACTGCTCTTTGCCTTTTAATTTGAATCTTAATAATTTAATGACACTTTTCTACACGCTGAATGCATTTCCCCTGGTTGTCTTATAAACAGACACAATTTATTACCATGAATAGAGAAGGCTACAGATCAAGCTTGCCTCAATCAGCTCCAGAAAGTAGGGTTACAGATGAATGGTTCTAAAACCAGTCATTTTTTTGTTTCCCTAATTCATAGTTAATCATCCATCCTGTCCAGTGAGTCAACAGTTCTGCACATATACATTTTCTGTTTGCTTTCTCCATCTTCTTTTTAAATTAGTTAATGTATTTTAATATAAACTTTACAGCTAGTTTATATTAGACAGGACATCAGGAAGCTATGTTCCTCAAAGACACAAATTTCATTGACACTATACTATTTTTTTAATCCAGGCTGAAATGATGATTGTTAAGCCCAGTGTCGAGATCTTTAGGGCCTTGATTTCCCATACCCATTGCTCTGGGCAGACTCAAATTACATTCTAAAGAGGATGTTGCTGGGGACCTTGCTTTAGAGCCCTTTCTTGTGTTAACATAAAGAAAGCTTAGAGACACACCCATGGCCACTCCTGGTGAAGGAAAAATCCTCCAGAACATGGTAAGTCTAAGTCATTCCTGGTTTCACTTATTTTTCTGAGTCTCGTTTTCCTGTTGTCCTACTTTCCTCACCACTTATTTTTCACTTATTTTATCTTGTGTGGTATTAATAGGTAATCCACCTTAAATCCTTTCTGGAACAAGGCAGGGTGTAAGTAAACAAGTAAAACTGAGCTGGCCTGTTGAATAGAGTTATTTAGTATTGTCCATCTGAATCCTGAAAAAAAAAGACCTGCCAAAAACAACTGTTTTGCTTCGGCCTGGTAGCTGCTAAGGTTTACTTTCAAGCAGAAACTGCTCAACAGGCTCAGGGGCTTTTTGTCGCTCCTATCAGCACATGATGTTAGAACTGTGCATCCAGAACCTGGAGGATGCTCACCTTGCCATCTGCTGTGGCAGCATGGTGGGCAACCCAGTGCCACTGCATCTGCCACAGAGTGAACAGAAAGAGCACTGCCAACGGCATCTCTTCAGACTCTCTTGAGAAAAGAATAGGTCTTGGTAATTAGCATTGAGCAAAGAAATTTACATGTATGTCATTATACTCAAACCTCACAAAAGTGTGGTTGTTGTTGTTCAGTTGCTAAGTCGTGTCCAACTCCTTGTGACCCCCATGCACTGCAGCACACCAGGCTTTCTTGTCCTTTGCTATCTCCCAGAGTCTGCTCAGATTGATGCCAATTGAGTTGGCAATGCTATTTAACCATTTCATCCTCTGTTGCCGCTTTCTCTGCCTGCCTTCAATCTTTCCCAGCATCAGGATCTTTTCTAGTACCTCAGGTCTTCACATCAGATGGCCAAAATATTGGAGCTTCAGCTTTAGCATCAGTCCTTACAATGAATATTCAGGGTTGATTTCCTTTAGGATTGATTGATTGATCTCCTTGAAGTCCAAGGGACTCTCAAGAGTCTTCTCCAACACCACAACTCAAAGGCATTAGTTCTTCGGCATTCAGCCTTCTTTATGGTCCAACTCTCCCATCCATACATGACTACTGGAAAAACCATAGCTTTGACTAGACAGACCATTGGTGGCAAAGTGATGTCTTTGCTTTCTAATATACTGTCTAGGTTTGTCATAACTTTCCTTCCAAGCCCCTTCATCACAAGGCTGTGAGCCATGAAGGGGGATAGTGTGATTAATTTGGTTTATGATGTCTTGCTTTCAGTTGAGGGAACTGAGGATTTGAGAAGACAAGTAAAGTGAATAGAGGAACCAGGATTTCCACCTAATACAACTTACACTCTTTATTTCTCTGTATTCTCTATATCCTTTCAATATATTCCTAATCATTTGATCTAGGCATTATAAAGTCTGGAAGGCTGCTATTTGATAGATCAGAGTAAAAGGCTTTAGAGTTAGCTTGAGGTTAAATATCCGATTTTTTTTTTCATTTTGTAGTAGTTCTTTGTTTTTGTTGTTGTTTAGTCCCTAAGTTGTGTCCAACGCTTTGTGCCCTCATGGGCTACAGCCTGCCAAGCTCCTCTGTCGATGGGATTTCCCAGGCAAGAATACTGGAGTGGGTTGCTATTTCCTTCTCCATGGGATCTTCCCAACCCAGGGATGGAACTCATTTCTCCTGCATTAACAGATGGATTCTTTACCACTGAGCCACCAGGGAAGCAAAGTTACTTTAGGTCACTGTATAAGGTTTCTGAGGTTGTTATAACAAATTACCACAAAGTGGGTGGCTTAGACCATCAGAGATTGGTCCTCTCACAGTTTCAGAGACCAGAAACCAAAACTAAGTGTCTACAGGCTCTGAAGGCTCTGAGAAGAATCCATTCTTTGCTTCTTCCAACTTCAAATGGCTCCAGGCCAACCTTGGCTTGGGACTGCATCACTCATCTCTGCTTCCATGATGATGCTGCCTCCTTATCTTCTCTGTGTGTCCATCTTATAAAGGTACATGTGATTGAATTTAGTATCCATTTAGGATAAGCTCCTCCTCTCAAGATCCTTTACTTAATCATACTTTGTGATATAAGGTAATATTCACAGGTTCTGGGGAGTAAGGTGTAGACGTAAACTTCCCTGGTGGCTCAAATGGTAAAGAATCTTTCCCAGGTTCCATCCCTGGATCAGGAAGATGCCCTGGAGAAGGAACTGGCAACCCACTTCAGTATTCTTGCCTGGGAAATCCCATGGACAGAGGAGCTTTGTGAGCTACAGTCCATGGGGTTGCAAAGAGTCAGAAACAACTGACGCAACTTCGCATGCATGCATGCAGAAGCAATCCACTAAAGTTAGTGAGCCTCAAACCTCCTTCCATAAAAACTGGAATAGTATCACTTATCTAAAAGGAGAAGAAAAGATAATCTAAATAAAAGTGTTCAATAGCAAACAGGTGCTCAATAAAAGGCTTTCACCCCTTTTTCTCATCAAGAGAACTTTTAGATGGTTTGCTTCATTTGTCCCATTGGAATAATCCCCAACTGTACACTCAAATTCCCTTACCCTTTCATTTTGTCTTTAGATTCTTTTTCTTAATAAGCTATATTCCTTTTAGGACAAACAGCGGTACACGTTTTGAATTATAAACTAGAACAGTGCTTCTCAGAGCATCTGTAATTGAGGGATCCATTTTTTTAAATGTATAAACAATTTATTAACAGACAATGCCCACAAGTTTATTTCTTCTTGGACACATTCACGGTGCAGCCACAGTGAGCTGAGGTCTTAGTGTGGTCCTGATCTTGGACCCGAGGTCCCCAAAGTGGCATACCCCTCTGTGGGCCCAAATCTTCTTCAGTCCCTCCAGGTCTCCACAGAGCTTGTCATCCAGACCACTAGCCAGGACCTGGCTGTATTTTCCATCCTTCACATCCTTCTCTCTGGGATCTTGTACTACCATAGATTCTGCCTCACGGTGATCACACATTCCACCTCACGCCCAGTGAGCTCTCCTGCCCTCTTGCTGAGGTCAGTCCACTTTCTTCAACACCATACGCGTGCACCTTTGCCCCATATCCTTAACTGCAGTGAGGGTAAAGACAACCTTCCATCATTCATTGATGCTGGTGTGGAGGAGTCTCATTGCCAGAAACGTGGTGTGTGGGCCTCCAATGGAAGAGAGCAAGGGATCAGCTTTAATTTTGAAAAGTAAAAATATTGTGATGATGAAAATTGCTGTAAATGTTTCCAGATACTTACTTTAAACTTGTTGCAGACCAATAACAATGTGTGGTACTGCTGTGTTCAGGAACCTCATTTTGAAGAACCCTGGAAGGGGACACAGGTGACTTTCACAGTGGTCTGAACTCCAAGATTCTGGTTACTCCCTTATTATTATTGCCCCTCAGAATGTCCATATTGACATTTACCTCTTGCATAGTCTCCCTCATTTTTAGAGGTTAAAAATGTCAACATTAAAAGTTAAATGCTTATCAAACACTTTAATTTTATCAAAGTTAATTCTCTAAAAGTCAAGTATTTCCTAGTCTCCCTTTACTGCAAAGGGCTACCAAGATTTAACACCAAAAATATAATATCCATCTTTTTCTCTTCCTAAGTGGTCTAACGTATATTCTCACAGTGGTATAATTGGTTTATTTCTCCTGTGCTTTCTTTGCTTTACCTTTGTTTCTGCATGGGTGTATCCTTAGTTATATAGAACACTATTCTATTTTTCTTCTGCTAGATAAGTTTTTGAATAAAGTACATCTTTCTCTTGATATTTTTAGCTTGAGTTTTTTCTCATCAAATCTTAGTGCTGTCAATAATATTGTATTTACCTTTTTGCTTTAAAACTTTGAGTTATTTTGTCACCTCCTATTCTGTGTTGACATATATAGTTCTCTAAGGTCATAAATCTTATTCTTAGTGAACTTCTGTTGTTTGTTGAATGAATGAAAGAATGCTAATTACTAAGGACCACCTCCACTATCCAGATTCTTTCTCTCTCATGCCCACTGTCCTCATTACCTACTTGGTAGTCAGGTCCCATTCATCCATTTATCCTTGTTAAATATGTTCTCCACTTTGATCCAATGCCCTTTTCCATTTTCAGTAGTACATCTTCCTGACATTTCTGTCATGATCCAGAAGACAAATTCTTTCCTTTGGATGTCTTTTATGTAACCAGTTATTAACTTCCTATCTTTCAGAGTCAGGTCCACAAACTGGAAGAAGAGGAAGAAAAAAAAAAAAATCCCACCTAACTTCTAAATGATTTTAATTTCCTACCTAGTCCTAGAGGTACGCTGAAGATTCCTTACGACTGCAACATTTGTTCCCACAGGACCCATTCAAGTAGTGGGAAGGGGTGATCTTGGCCAATTCTCTTTCATTTCTAGAGGCCCGCTCCAAGAAGCTGTAGCTCGTGCACCCATGAGCATGCCAGGTTTTACACAGCAACTTCCTCCCAACCAGCAGAGTTCATCATCCAGTCGTTATGACTGTTTTTCTTTGATAGAGATAACATAGTTCTATCATTTTTTGAATGCTTAGGAATCTCTTGGAATTTCTAAAAGATGATGCTTTGAAAGTACTGTGCTCAATGTGCTGGCAAATTTGGAAAACTCAGCAGTGGCTGCAGGACTGGAAAAGGTCAGTTTTCATTCCGATCCCAAAGAAAGACAATGCCAAAGGATGCTCAAATTGATGCACAATTGCACTCATCTCACACACTAGCAAAGTAATGTTCAAAATTCTCTAAGCCAGGCTTCAACAGTACTTGAATCATGAAATTCCAGATGTTCAAGCTGGATTTAGAAAAGGCAGAGGAACCAGAGACCAAATTGCCAACATCCATTGGATCATCAATAAAGCAAGAGAGTTCCAGAAAAACATCTACTTCTGCTTTAATGACTATGCCAAAGCCTTTGACTGTGTGGATCACAACAGACTATGGAAAATTCTTAAAGAGATGGGAATACCAGACCACCTAACCTGCCTTCTGAGAAATCTGAGAACTGGACATGGAACAACAGACTGGTTCCAAATAGGAAAAGGAGTACGTCAATGCTGTATGTTGTCACCCTGCTTATTTAACTTCTATGCAGAGTACATCATGAGAAATGCTGGGCTGAATGAGGCACAAGCTGGAATCAAGATTTCTGGGGGAAATATCAATAACCTCAGATATGCAGATGACACCACTCTTATGGCAGAAAGTGAAGAAGAACTAAAAAGCCTCTTGATGAAAGTGAAAGAGGAAAGCAAAAAAGTTGGCTTAAAACTCAACATTCAGAAAACTAAGGTCACGGCATATGGTCCCATCACTTCATGGCAAATAGCTGGGGAAACAATGGAAACAGTGACTTTATTTTGGGGGGCTCCAAAATCACCGTAGATGGTGACTGCAGCCATGACATTAAAAGACGCTTGCTCCTTGAAAGAAAAGTTATGACCAAACTAGACAGCATATTAAAAAGAGACATTACTTCACCAACAAAGGTCAGTCTAGTCAAAGCTATGGTTTTTCCAATAGTCATATATGGATGTGAAAGTTGGACTATAAAGAAAGCTGAGCACTGAAGAACTGATGCTTTTGAACTGTGGTGTTGGAGAAGACTCTTGAGAGTCCCTTGGACTGCAAGGAGAGCCAACCAGTCCATCCTAAAGAAAATCACTCCTGAATATTCATTGGAAGAACTGATGCTGAAGCTGAAACTGCATCTGATGAAAAGAACTGACTCACTGGAAAAGACTCTGATGCTGGGAAAGATTGAAGGCACGAGAATAAGTTGATGACAGAGGATGAGATGGTTGGATGGCATCACCAACCTAATGGACATGAGTTTGAGTAAACTCCAGCAGCTGGTGATGGACAGGGAGGACTGGCGTGCTGCAGTCCATAGGGTCACAAAGAGTCAGACATGACTGAGCAACTGAACTGAATTGAACTGGGAGAAAGCATCTCTGCACAGCCTCATTTCTTCTTGCTTATCCTTAGCTGTGTCACAGTCCTCCAAGCTACTCCCCTTGACAAATTCGGAGTTACTTTATACTCCCAAACATCTTCCTCCCAGATAACTGGTCTTCTTTAAAAAAAAAAAAAGTGTCCGCTCCTACTCTGTATCCTCTGATTTTTCTCCAAGGGAGGCTCTCCCAGAGTACAGTAGGCAAGAGAAAATCATATGATTCTCCCACATGCTTCCTCCCTACCCCACAACCATGGTACATCCCAGAATAAGTACATAGGCCCTTCCATTTTAAATAATGTCATAAATCACTCTGGGAAACTAGAGGGAGAGAATGACAACAAATGTGAAAGAGTCAGCCAAAATATCAAGATATCTAGAAGTGGTCCTAATAATTTTCCTTTCCTAATAATGACTGACTTCCTTTGCATCTAGTATACTCAGAAACTAGGGTGAGGCCTTATGAATTTTTAGTGTCTTCTATTCTTCAGCTATAGTTTTCCCAGTAGTCATATGAGAGTTGGACTATAAAGAAAGCTGAGCACCAAAGAATTGATGCTTTTGAACTGTGGTGTCAGAGAAGACTCTTGAGAGTCCCTTGGACTGCAAGAAGATCCAACCAGTCCATCCTAAAAGAAATCAGTTCTGAATATTCATTGGAAGGACTGATGCTGAAGCTGAAACTCCAATACTTTGGCCACCTGATGAGAAGAACTGACTCACTGGAAAAGACCCTGATGGCTGGGAAAGATTGAAGGTGGGAGAAGAAGGGGATGACAGAGGATGAGATGGTTGGATGGCATCACTGACTGGATGAGCATGAGTCTGAGTAAGCTCCAGGAGTTGGTGATGGGCAGGGAAGCCTGGCGTGCTGCAGTCCACGGGGTCGCAAAGGGTTGGACACGACTGAGTGACTGAACTGAACTGATTCTTCAGTGTCTTACATGCTAATATTTGTTCCCAGGGTGATGCTTCCCAGGTTGACCAACCTGGCATTACTACAGAGGCCATATTTGGGGACAAAGATTAGGAATACCTAAAGATTCCTTCTCTGTACTTCAGGATACTTTAATCTGAATTTGCAGATATGTCCTCACTCTTCTTTATAGTCTTCCAAACCTATAAGTCCTGCTTTTCATCTCTCCTATCACCCCAGAAGGAAACAGGCTTTTCTTATTTGCTCCCTGAAGACTCTTCCCCTGGAAAGATGCTTGTCCTACCCTGACTAGCAGTCCTGGGAAATCTATCCTGTACAGTGCCTGTAGCAATTCACTAGCTGGGTAACAGAAGTCTTACTTATGTTCAAAGCTTGCATCTTCACCTGCTTTTCTCAGATACTATCTGGGTGTAGCTTCTCTGATCTTGGCCTCTGTGGCTCCCATCAACCTAGTTGTCAATCCTGTGTGATCTTCCTTGCCCCAAGGTATCCTCTTTGGTCAACTTCACTGTATTCGTGTTTCAGATTCAGTTAAGTTATGGTAAGAAAGACTGACATCTCTTTGCTAGTCAATATCATGTCTTTCTCAGGCCAGGTTGCTGGTTCCATGCACTCAGTTCTCTGAAATGACTCACAGCAGTGCCTCACTCCCAGGGAAGCAATTATTTTAGAATGAAGATTCTGTTACATAAAATATTTTCTGTCATTTAAAAATAACTTGTTGAGGAACTATTCTGTGCCCAGGTATATCTGACATCAGGAACACAAAAATAAAGAAGATGCAGACCCTGATGTAGTTTATAACCTCATGGGGATTAGCAGACTTGGAGGAATAATTAGAAAACAAGTACAGTGATGCTGTAATAGAAGGATGCAAATTTAAAAAAAAAAAGAATTATTGATATGCCTAAGTTCTACCAATGGATAAAGGTATTTCATTCATCACATAGATTCACTGACGTAGACATTCCTTCTTCTCCCTCTTCTTGTTTTCCATGGAATATACTGAGGTATTCCTTGAGCCCTTTCACCTCCTTTTTGAGAGAAACAAGTTACAAGTACCACAGATACAACTGGCCAACCCCTCAAGCATAAAAGAAACCTATCATCTACCTACCCTGCCACAGATTGCAACAGTCCAATATTCCTTGGCTCTCCAGATAAAAGAGTGGTGCTTCTGAACTAGCTATGGAAGAGACCTCTTTCGTAGTGTGTTTATACCATGGATCATGTTCCAGTTTAGTTCCAGTTCAGTCGCTCAGTTGTGTCCGACTCCCTGTGACCCCATGAACTGCAGCACGTTATAGACCTGCAATGTCTTTCTGTCCTAGTGAGTCTCTACAATAAGTAAGGAGAAGGCAAATTGCTGACACTACAGGAAACTTCCTCAACTCCAAAACCAAAAGTTTTGGCCTTCAAAAAAGCTTCTAATAAACAGTAAACATGGAAACAGCTTTAGGAAAACTTCAACGAATTCTATTGGTCTTACAAGCAATCCATGAACTGTTTTTTAAGAACGTATTGCATTTTCATGCTGCATTGCCTAGGCTATCGGTCTTTGTAACCATTCTTGCTTCTATGGAAACTATTTTGACCAAGTTACAAGGGTTAAAAAGAATGATCTCGGCCTTCCTCTAAAGAGGCTGAGAGGCTATCTAAAGGAAAGAAAATGCTTCCCTACTCCCCAGCCCACCCCAACCTCTTTCTAAATGCCACAGTTCCTAGTAGAGCGATCTGGAAGATGAAACAGAGAGCTATCACACCAGCGAGAGTGTTTCTTTCCTGCTGCTTGCTGTGGTCAAGCACCCTGCAGCCATCTACAGTAGTTTTCTGTCTCTCTCCAGATCAGCCTGATCCATGAACATTCAATGAGTAGGTAGTCACCTACGTCCCTTACACTGAAGGGTGTTAAGAAACCTCTGTTGCTCTGAAATTGCATCTTCCCTTGCCTGCCTTGATTCCTGAAATTCCACCACTATGGTCATTCCTGCAAGTGATGATTAATTGATTAGATTATTTCCGAGTGATAGCTCACCAGAGCAGATTGTGTTGAGGAGAAAGTGGAAAGAATATGAAGGTTTAGGGTGCCTGAGAGAAGAATTTTCATAATAGAGACAAAAGCTCTGAAGGGGAAGCAGGTATCCCAGAAAATAAGTCTAGCCACTTCACTACTGCACTTACAGGGCAGAACCACTGCCATCCCACCAAGAACTTGTTCTGATCTTGTCAATTAAGTTTTACTCAATGACCTATGCAAGGACCCCAAGCTGAAGCTCACAGGGGAACTCAAGCTGATTCGGACTTGTTTTACTATTACCTGATACAGTGGTGCTTATACGACTTCTCATCCTGAATCTTTGACATCCACTGAAAGTCTGGACTGGCCTCTCTAAGCTATCCATTTGGGGAGCTTGGTGGGGGATATGCAGTGAGAAGGAAAAGACATTCTGCTCATCCTCAAGACCCCTGAAGAGACCAGTTAGCCAAAGGCAATGGTCTCGCCTACCTCTGGTTGGCAAATCGGAGGAAAAATTACTATTCTCTGAGAAATGCACCTATCTAGATTGGCAGTAATGGCAAATATCTAATTAACATTCTTATCTACTAGAGGCAATAGGTTAAAATGGAAAAGAGCATAGGTTTGGAGTCACATGAATCTTCTGAGCTTTGCTACTTATTGTGTTTTTGACTCTGGGTTGATCCCCTAACCCCTCTGAGCTTCTCTGTTTTTTCCTCTGTGAAGTGGGGGAAATCATGTTCACCCTGCAAGGCTGTGGGAGAATGTGTGTGCAGGCTGGGGCAGTGGAGGCTGGGGCACTCAGGCTTGCAACAAATGCAACTGTCTTCCCCCATTAGTTCTCTGTTTAAACAGAGCTATAAAAGGACACACTATTAAAGTGGCTAATACCAACCCAGAAAAAGACAAATCTTAAAAAATAAAATTCTTACTTGCATTCCAGATATTGTAGTTAAACTGTAGTCTACCTCTCCTAAGAAGTTATGTTCCCCAAGGCAGGAGAATAGATTTAGAGCCCCTACTGCTCAACTCAGGGCATCCCCAGTGGCTCAGTGGTAAAGAATCTGCCTGCCAATGCAGGAGATGAGTTCGATCCCTAAGTCAGAAAGATCCCCTGGAGAAGGAACTGGCAATCCACTCCAATATTCTTGCCTGGGAAATCTCAAGGACAGAGGAGCCTGGCAGGCTAGAGTCCATAGGGTCTCAAAGTGTTGGACACAACTTAGGGAATAAACAACAACAAATTGCTCAACACAGCTTTTGATCTGATCTGTGTGTTTGAAGGAAAATGCAGCTCTCTTTCACATGAAATTAGAAAATGTGTTTGTTATGATAAATATTTACTCGAGTCCCCAAATGAATTATTTCAATTTATTCTAAGAAGCATCAACAAATTAATTTATAACATTCTTTCAACCATTTATATTTATTTATTGATCTAGAAACATTAGAAGAGAGAACAAAACGAGAAAAAAGAAAACATCCCATCGACTTACTGTGTGAACCCCCAAACAACTCTAATGTTTCAGTAATACGCTGAAAAGTATTCCAGAGAGTATGCCTGCAAAGCCCCTCCTAAGAAACGGTCTAATTTATCTATGCGGCTCAAGGAATGAAAGTGTGTGGCTACAATATAAGCCTCTAAGACCTTTTCAAAACAAAAATCTGTAGCCTGGACTCAACAAAATAAAAAGACTTAACAGAAGGCTTCAAATTCCTGAGGTGGGAGTTTTCCATAGATCACAGAAAACCGATCGTGCATAGAAGGGCTGACACAGCAAAAGGGCCTAAGGAAAGGGAGAGAAACACAAGGGAGGGATGAAAAAGAAAAGAAAGGGAAAAAACCAGTCTCCTTTCTCCTTCTTGGCAGATATCATTTCTGTGAAAGGATTTCCAAAATGCTCAACCCTAGGTGAACATTCAATCAGATAATTTACAAATTCCAGATAGTAATGGAGTTAGACGAAACACTGTTTATTGGGAGCCTCCGATGAGAAATCACACATTCTTGGTGATTAATGACATTTATGTGCTCTTGGCCATTAAAAACATTTTCTTCTCTTGAGTCACAACGGAAGCTACAGCTTGAATTTTATTGTTCAATTTGCTTTTTTCTTTCCTGGGTGAGCCAGCACTGGATTTAGGAGTTGAAAGTTTATGGAGTCAGCAGGACCCCAAGGGACTGAAAGCTAAGCTGAGCCAATGAGGATAATGCCAAAGATTATCTACCCTCGGTGAAAATGTGGGATTCAGAAAAGAGAGGAACAAAGAGGGTTTATAAAGACTGACAGTCTGTAACTTAGACAAAATTTCGTGGCGGGGTTGGCAAATTTCCTTTTTCAAAAAACAAACAAACAAAAAATTTCCTGGTTGACAGTTGCTTAAATTCTTCCTTTTTCCATTTTTGGCATACCGTCAAAAAGGCAAACTTGTGTCCTCCCTGAGGACTGGAGAGTGAGTGAGTCTTCAGAGAAGCAGCCGCAATGCTTGCTGTGAAAAGCAGAGGGATGAGCGCTGAGGAGCTTCAGGGGGTAGAAAAGAGATGAGTTTTGCTCAGTAAATGATTGGTTTTGTTGGTATGGATGTTTTTTTTTTCCTGTGTCCTTTAAAGAGGTCCTTTAACTTGGGCCTTGGGCCTTACTTAAACAGGATGATATTTTCGTGATGTTTTTCAAGCACATTTTAGTCACACTTAAAAAAAAAAAAAATACTTGTCATTTTTTTCCAGTCTTGGCAGTGGATGAAAATAGAACAAAATATAAGATTTTCACAAGAACAGCTGATTGTACTGAAATCTAATATGATTTTTGCCGATCTTGTGCATGGTTTTCTTTAGCCTTAGTTTCCCCATCTGTAAAGTGGACTGGAGGAGGAAATGACAACCCACTCCAGTATTCTTGACTGGAAAATCCCATGGACAGAAGAGAACAGGAATTCTAGGCTCATAAAAACAACAGGTACAAGGTATCAGGTTGACACAAACTGGAAGCTAAGATTTTTCAGGACTCTTGTGTGTTAGTCATTCAGTCATGTCCAACTCTTTGCGACCCATGGACTGTAGCTCTCCAGGTTCCTCTCTTAATGGAATTCTCCAAGCAAGAATGTTGGAGTGGGTAGCCATTCCCTTCTCCAGGGGATCTTCTCAACTCAGGGATCGAACTGGGGTCTCCTGCATTGCAGGCACATTCTTTAGCATCTAAGACACCAGGAAAGATCCCAATTCTCTCTCTCGCCTGGTGGGACTGCCACAATCCAGGAGTTTCCTTGAAGTCCGTGAGTGAAGGTGTATCTTCTCCCTTTGAGTAGTTCTACTGAAAACTTAGGTAGATTCTGCTCTGTTTTTGCCTGTGTCCCAATTTCCTGTAAATGATAAAACTGTAAAACAAAAAGTAATAAGATCCAAATCTTCCTGCTGGGGACTTGATGAAGATGAATTAGACACTGACAGTCGGGGAAAGATGGAAGGCTCTCCATGACAGAGGCCAAACTAATTCAAAATGAAAATCATCAATTTGAGCGTGCTCATATGTTACTTAAAAATCAATGAAGAAACACAGTGAGGGCACCCTGAAGCCATTTCAGCACCCCTGCTTTTGCACTCAGTACTAACTTAGCAGCCTTGAAATAGCTTGGCTCTGAAAACCCAGTCAATCATCATTAATAATGATATTTTTATAGCACTTTAAAAATTGGAATTTCCAGAGCCATTTTGATAGATGTCCTGTCACTACCTTGCCATTTGCGTAATTTTTTTGCTTTTTTTTTTTTAAACTCTATTTAAAGAATTTTGTAACAGGGGGAAAAAAACGAGAAACTTCTTTTGACTGAAAGATTCATATGAGATGAATTCACAGATTGCCCTTGCTGTGAATCCCTTAATAATGAGGAGGGAGATTTAGAGATTGTACCAGGACTTTCAACCTTAGTGATTCTAGAACTTGAATTTACTTAAGGAGTTAAAACACATGCCTGCCTGGTGCCTTCAGCTCTGGAATAAGAGTGAGTTACACAGAGATGAGAAGATTAGAAGCAAAGGCTAAGTTCTCTGATACTCAAACTTCTTGAGCAATTCACTTCTTGAACTATAGAAACTACTTAGTGCCTCCAGTGTATCTCTCCTAGAAAACCCAGAAAAATATTTCATCAATTATTTTAAATTTATTAAGTTATAAACAGATTAGTTGAATTCTCATCTTTTCCTGGCTTAATTTATCTGCTTGTCTCTTTCCATCTCTGCCTCTCTCTTCACACACACACATACACACACACACACCTCACTATTAAAAGGCGTTATTCCTCGCCTTTGAAAATGCAGATGAAATTTCTTATTTCTATTATAACTTCCACAAAAACTATCCAAGCTTATGAGAGACCTTGGCAGACTCCAACTTTGAAAGGGAACTCTAACAATTCATGTTTAACCTCTGAGCCAAGACAAGCCTGAATATTTCAAAACTTAGCATTTGTTTGGTGTTCTTTTTTCCCCTTGTAGACTCTTTTATTCTTCCCCTCCAAAAGACTGCACAGGAATTTTTATCACCGTTGGGGGCCTAATACTGGTGGTGAAAAAGCAAGTTCCTATCCTGATGTTGAACTAAATAAAATAAATGTCTTGGATGAATCAGGTTTCTTTATCAAGCAAACAAAAATGAAGGGATCTAGTTTGCTGGAATAGTTGCAGTCCTCATTAAAATTGATGACTTCTAAGATTCTGTGCCTCTCTTCCTTTAACCAGGGCCATAGGCCAAGAATCTGCTGTGCTGCTAAAAACATCCTGTTATCGGGGTGTTGTAAAACAGACCACTGCAGGCATCTCTGCCTGTCCTCCAGGTTTACGTTTCTGTGTGACAGCGAGACAGGGTTGGGGTGAGTGGAGAAGGATAGACCCAGCCATTTGGCCACAGGTCAATCAGACCTAAAGTGCGACATAGTATTTTATGTCCGTGAACATCAAGTTTGAAAAAGAAAGGAAAGGAGCTGGATTAGCGTGAGGTGGAGTTTAGGTTTTCTAAGAAATGTGGGACTCTCCAAAAGTGTGCCTTTGTTTTTGGCACTAATTGCTAGAACCAATTACGTAGCTTATCAGATGTGGTTTGAGAGGCTGAGTGGAGAAGCCACAGCAGAGACTTGTCTTCATTGCTTGTTCCCAGTTGGGAACTTGGACTACGTCAGGGTCCTCTGCTAGTTCAAGAACAGGCTTGAATAAGTGCTAACAGGATTTGTGATCCAATTAAGTTTACATTACTTCAACTTAATCAAGTAAACCTTGGTCTTAAAAGAGATTCCATTCTGCCCTAAGAGAGGTACATACAAAGTTTGACCCTGTATATCACAAACTGGCCAACAGACCCCATCTGCCTTGGGGGAGTAAAAAGGACAAAGGCAAGACAGAAGGTCAATCCCAGGGAGTAAAGGCTTTCAGAGAGAACATTCTCAGCACTTCTCCTGAATCCTCTTCCCTATTTTTTGACCATCTACATGGACTCACCCTCATATGGCAGAATGTCACTTTTGATATACTGATTACTTTTATTTATTTTGTTGCTAAAAAAGTGAAGACATGTTAAAGGCATAATGTTATAGACAGAAATTTTCCACTTGCTGAAAGAACCACAAAGTATTTGTGTGTTCAATTTATTCATCCATTTATACCAACATAAAACACTTCAGGGAATACAAAAGAATTTAAAAATTGGGTCTATGGAGGCAAATTTATCAAGCATACAAAACAAAGCAGTAAGTCAGCAGGTACTAAGAGCGCAGCGTTGAAGGTAGAGGGAAAAGTCAGTGTGGAGGAGAGAGGCTTAGGAAGGACGAATTTCTGACAGAAGATGAATCCCAAGGGGAAACTTCAATGATACACAAACTTCCAAGTGTTCTTTCACCCTGAACCCCTTCCTTCACTTGGAATCTTGCACATGAAATCCAATGGAGGGAGCGATAAGAACAGAGCTCACCTCTTACCCCGTCCACTGTGTGTATTTCTCCCCCCTTATTCTTCACTTTTAAATGGCTCACAGTTGAACAATCACTGAAATCTAGAAGGTACAAGGTACAGGAAAGAGAGGAGAGCGCCCTCCAGGTGCAGAGGACAGCATGATGAAGCTGAATAAGAAAGTGGTGATAGAAATTTCTGATTTGGCACAATAAAAGCATTTAGGAAAAAGAGACCTACATGGAGTAGAGTCGATAGACAAAGGGGGACAGCACTCTGAAAGAGTCTCAAGTTGGGGACTGATGTGATAAAAATGAGAAGTTAAGGAAATTAACATGGCAGCCATGTGCCTATAGTCTGTAATGGAGAAAATCAACTAAAGACCCAATGGGAGTAATCCAAATGCAGAGATAGCCACCAACAGAGTTGCAACTGTAAAAATGGCAGTGCAGCCAACAGGACTCAGAGGTTGTGTGTATATGGGGGGGTAAAGGAAATGGAGCCTAGAAAGTCATTTTTAATTGTTCAGACTAACCGAGGCCTTTATATTAGACACTTGAAGAAATTTGTAGTTTTTCATGGCCATTATTTCTATTAGATATTATACATTTGTGTGATTACTAATATATTTCTACCCCTATATTATAGAGTTTCAGGAGATTGAGGACTCTGCCAGTTTGGTCATTAGCACTTAGCATTAAAAAATTCAAATATTAGTGAAACTAAGAAAACTCAATAAATAATGGTGTCATCAACTGTATTGAGGGAGCTAAGCAAAAGTACTAAGTTTTATTTTTATCATGTTTTTCCTAGAAGAGGAAAATACATCTAAATGCAGATTTCTTACCCTGTTTAAGATATGGGGCTGAAGAGCAGTTGAAATGTCAGGGGTGGGTATAAAAACTAAGCCATCAACAACAATCAAAACCATGGTAATTAATCAGTTCTCCCGGAGAGAGTTTAAAGACGGAAGAGCAGAGTGAGCTGAAGATGCTCAAGCAAAAGTCAAATGGAGAACCAAAAAAGTAAAAATTAAAGAGTATTCCTCCCAGGATAAATCTGGAATGGTTTGCCACGTGCCCACACTTTGGGCATTTATGAACTGTAACAGGAAAAAACTCTTTCAAAAAAGTTTAAAACATTAGGAATTTTGGAAGTGGGAATAAAATGTACAAGTAATCAAGAAAAGTCCAAGATGTTTTTAAGCCCCTATCAAAATTCTTCATTGTATTTATAAAAAACGATTGACCACCTTACCCCAAATACTCTTAGTGTCCCTGCTGAGAAACACTCACCCAGACAAACAGCTTGCCCGTTCCTTTTCTTTTTATCTCTCCTTTCTTTTTTTCCCCTATCTCCCACTTTCCTTTGGTAGCAACACATAAAATGTATCTTGTTCCTAGATTTATATAAGCAACATGACATCTCCAAAACTCATTTGCTGTTTAGAATCATTCCACTTAAGTTTGGGGTTTGCTCTTGCTGCTGCTATTGTTGTGCGTTTGTTTGCTGTTAGAGTTTTTGTTTTGTTTGGCTTTGTTCTGTTCTTTAGCTGGTGGAAAGAGAAGAGAGAGAAAAGTGCAATCAAAGAAGGTGCCAGTACCCTCTTCCCATTCTTACTGAGACAGACAGACTTTTTTTCTCAAAAACAAAGATGGCCCCAAGGGCATTCTTAGGACAAAGTTACAATGTGGATTTTCTTCTGTGTAATACTTTTTTCTATTTAGCCCCGTGAGAAATTATACAGATTTTAGGTAGAGAGTAAATAGGTACAGATTGTGAATGCTCATATGCTAGATGCCATAATTTATATCTAAAATTCAAAATGTTGAAATTCCAAAAGTGTTTTAAAGCTAAGTCTAATAATTAGTGGCAAGGTGTCTGAGAGAAGAGAACTCAGGGAATACAAAGATTCTGCAACCACCAGCAGTAATTCTTGAGTAAAAGCTGCACAACTACTTTCTGTAGCTCAAATAGCGGGTTTATTCCAAAGGAAACATTACATTATGAAAACTTAAGATAGGTCAAGGAACAACAGAGAGTCACAATGATTCTCTGGTCAACCCGGAAGTTAAGTTTCAGAAGACTGGATCTGCTTGAAGCTACTACCTATGTACGAGACTTTCTTGGAATTTGTTCATTTATTTATGCATACAAAACTCCAAGTGTGCATCTCCAATGTGCCCAGCACTGCATGAAGCCAAAGGAATAGCAGACACAGTCCCCGCCCCAGGTGGCACCAGTGGTAAAGAATACGCCTGCCAAAGCGAGAGACACAAGAGATGTGGGTTTGATTCCTGGGTCAGGAAGGTCCCCTGGAGAAGGGAATGGCTACCTATTTTTTCCTGGAGAATTCCACGGACACAGGAGACTGGTGGGCTACAATCCATGGGGTCGCAAAGAATCGGACATGGCTGAAGCAACTTAACCTGCAGCACCCACCTCACCTCAGAGAGTTCAAGCTGGCAGGAGCTCCTGTGTTAGCCACCTTCATCATCTTTTCCCCCTCATTTTCTTGAAGATTTGGTATGTATCTTATTGGAAGCAGGTGGCTTTCATTGTTTCTACCACCTGACATAGCTATGATTCAACTTCATTTTCCAAAATTGACATCATTTTTTGTATCCATTTCTATTTTCTCTCCTTCTAATTCTAAATTGCAGATGCACTCAACTCACCTCTCGGGGGTTTTTTTGCCCTAATGCTTAGCAAGAAACAGGGAGCAGCCAGAAGTCCTTTTCCAGAACCTTAATGAAGTTCTGAGAAATAGAAAGAATTGTCTTTCTAGAATGTTGTTGAGCAATGACCAGGGAGACTCTATTATTGTTGGAGCCAATGACAGCATCCATGAAAAAGATGCTTGACCCTACCTTACTATCCAACTAAGGGGAGAAACTATTTAACATTAAACTTACACAAGAGTCAAATTCAGGAGGAAGAAGTGGAGACACATGATCCATAAATACAAAAGAGAATGAGCAAGAGGATTAAAAAAAAAAAAATCATTGAACACATCATCACTTCTTTGATGGAGCAAGATCAAAATATGATGGGTAACCTGCCAGGCAAACAGGAAATATTGTGGCATACCAACCGCTCCCCCAGGGCTGAGTGGGCCTCAGGCAAAGCACAGTCAAATCATGATTTCAGGTTTTCTGAACGCTGCTCTGCACACACACAAACTTCACAACAATCTCACTTCTGTCAACAACAGGGAATACAACCCAGTTTTCTATTTTTAGTAGGCTGTTTTTTAAGAAAAGGTGTTCTGTATTGAAACATGTAGCCATTCTAGTCTATAAAAATCCATTCTCTTTATCTTTGTGTTTTATTCTATGCCCACAGTAATAATGATCTTCTGTCCCGGTATCTTGCACACTGCCTACTTTCTTCATAATCTTTCTTGCTGTCTAGCACACCAAACCCACCCAGTGAATGTTGTTGATCAATAGCAATTTTCACAAAGAGAAAGGCCAGGCCACACTGTATTCTGTGTGTTAAAGAGGTAGTTTCAGACATTACTCATAGCAGTTGTCCTCTTAAGAAGTAAGAATGAATGAGCAATGACCAGGGAGACTCTATCATTGTTGGAGCCAATGACAGCATCCATGAAAAAGATGCTTGACCCTACCTTACTATCCAAGCAGTTCCCACAGGCTGGCCATTCTGGTCAGCCTGGGGTTCTTCCCCCTTCCCCAGCATGCCATTGTTCTTATGGGCTTCTACACATGGAATTTCTTTCCCATTTAAAGACGTAGTTCCAGTGTGGAAATTCCTTAAAAAACTGGCAATAGAACTGCCATATGACCCAGCAATCCCACTGCTGGGCATACACACTGAGGAAATCGGAATTGAAAGAGGCATGTGTACCCCAATGTTCATCGCAGCACTGTTTATAATCGCCAGGACATGGAAGCAACCTAGATGTCCACCAGCAGATGAATGGATAAGAAAGCTGTGGTACATATACACAATGGAATATTACTCAGCCATTAAAAAGAATACATTTGAATCAGTTCTAATGAGGTGGATGAAACTGGAGCCCATTATACAGAGTGAAGTAAGCCAGAAAGGAAACTACCAATACAGTATACTAATGCATATATATGGAATTTAGAAAGATGGTAACAATAACCCTATATGTGAGACAGCAAAAGAGACACAGATGTATAGAACAGTCTTTTGGACTCTGTGGAAGAGGGCGAGGTGGGATGATTTGGGAGAATGGCATTGAAACATGTATAATATCATATGTGAAACAGATCGCCAGTCCAGGCTTGATGCATGAGACAGGTTGTTCGGGGCTGGTGCACTGGGATGACCCAGAGGGATGGGATGGGGAGGGAGGTGGGAGGGGGCTTCAGGATGGGGAACACATGTACACCCATAGTGGATTCATGTCAATGTATGGCAAAACCACTACAATATTGTAAAGGAATTAGCCTCCAATTAAAATAAATAAATTTATTTTAAAAATAATAATAAAGAAGTAGTTCCATGATTCTGCCTATGAAATGCATGTCCGATTCTTTGTGACTCCATGGACTGTATAGCCCACCAGGCTCCTCTGTCCATGGAATTCTCCAGTCAAGAATACTGAAGTGGGTAGCCATTTCTTTCTTCAGGAAATCTTTCAGACTCCAAGACTGAAACTGGGTCTCCCACACTGTAGGCAGATTCTTTAGTGTCTGAGTCACCAGGGAAGCCTCTATGAAATACAACTTCTGTGAATTTTTCAAATCTCAAGCAATGGGTACTATGCTCAGCATCTATAGCCAATGATGGTCTGTATTTGGCATCTTAATGTACTTACTTTTCATCTTTACTCTTGTTTTCTGTGTCCTTGTCTTTTCTATCTTTTGTTTAGATCTAAGACTTTGGCACCCCACTCCAGTACTCTTGCCTGGAAAATCCCATGGATGGAGGAGCCTGGTGGGCTGCCGTCTATGGGGTCGCACAGAGTCGGACACGACTGACGTGACTTAGCAGTAGCAGTAAGACCTTCAGAGTTCACTACCTAGAAGTACAGAACTGTGATTTATATGTTCTCAGTCAAAAGTATGGCTTCTCAGTAAACCAGAAACTGCCCACTCAAATGCACATCGCATCCTCACTGTGTGATAGTTACTTCGCACGTTATCCTATTTAACGCTCACAGCAGCCCTATGAGGTAGGTACCATTCCCATTTCCATTTCACCAATGGGGAAAATTGGGGCTTCCCTGGTGATGCTAGTAGTAAAGAACTCACCTGCCAATGTAGGAGATGTGGGTTTACTCGCTGGGTGGCAAAGAGCCCCTGGAGGAGGGCATGGCAAGCCACTCCAGTATTCTTGCCTGGAGAATCCCATGGACAGAGGAGGCTGGCGGGCTACAGTCCATGCGGTTGCAGAGAGTCAGACAACAACTGAAGTGACTTAGCACGCAGTTGATGATGGGGAAAATTTAGCTCAGAGAAGTTATATATTTTGCCAAGCATTGTTACTGTTAGTGACAGTAGTGGACAATACATTTTATTGTATTCTAATTCAGGACAGTGTCTCCTGTCCCATAGATGTAATCATGACAAGGTAAGAGCTAGTGCTCTTTTAAAAAAAATCTTCATGAAGTAAAATCCATCTCTCCCACCCATCCCTCCTCTAATCTCTTCAACCTTTTCCCTTTCTCCCTCAAATACTTAATGTTCCCAACATGAGGACATCATCTAGCATGACAGGTATATGTTAGGATACGTTTCCATGAACAATAATAACAGGATCTGCTTCTCAGAGTTCATTTGTGTAAAAACACCACCACACTCTATGTTTTCAAGCGAATGTGTCATATAGATCATTTCACTCATTGGCATGTGGACCTGTTCTTCCTGCCTACTGAGTCAGTCAGAATTGGTACACTTGAGTGGATATATGTCAGCCTTGTTGGAAGGAAAACTGCCAGCAGAAACAATTCAATTTGTAAACAACAAGAATCATAAAGGTCACAGCCTATCCACATGGATTTTACCACTGGATCCTGACAACATTCCCAAGATGTAGAGAACACCCATAGAACGACTGGCCCCAATTTACAGCTGAAGAAACTGAGGCTGAGAGAAGTAAATGAATTACTGAAAGTTAATATAGCTTAGTGAGTGGTGGCGCAGTCTCCAGAATCCATGTTTTTATTTCTTTCAAATTGTGATCTTTTTCCCACATTCCAGGAGAAGAAGAGCGGAATGGAATGAAACTAGTCCCGTGATAGGACCTGGCCAAGCGGAAGCGCTGGAAAAACTAAGAGCCCTCGGCAGCATGAGGGGAAGTCCCCTGGTGTAAGACGAGGAAGATTCCACACTATCTGGGAGAAGAGGGAGGAGAGGCAGAAGAGTGGGCACTTGCAGCTGGGGATTTGGCAGGAGAGACTGTTCTCCAATGTTCTCACTCAGAAAGTAAATGTATTTGAAATGCTGAGGACGCCACATATATTCTGTTAATAATTTACCAACTGAAACCATTAAACATGTTGACAAAAGCTTTTCCATTTACTATGGGTGTCTGTGGGTGATTTGGAACCACTCATTACCTTTATAAGCTCCTGGGTTATTTCTGAGTGTCCCAAATAATCAGCAGCAGCGAGGGCAGCTTAGACCAGCAGTGGACAGAGTTTTAGTTTGAACATACAACTATGCTGATTCCATGAAAAAGTGAAGGTGTTAGTCATTTAGTCGTGTCTGACTCTTTGCAACTACATGGACTGTGGCCCTCCAGACCCCTCTGACCCTGGGAATTCTCCCAGCAAGAACACTAGAGTGGGTAACCATTCTCTTCTCCAGGGGATCTTCCTGACCCAGGGATGGAACCCGTGTCTTCTGCATTGCAGGCAGATTCTGTGCCATCTGAGCCAACCTGATTCCATACTCAGGCATTTTGCCACTAATGCACCAAGAGACTGTTGGCCCAGGCCTCTGAAGGCAAATTATATTTGCCAATAGACAAAATGCATAGTGTAACTGGACATCTCTATATAAGGTGCATATTATTAAAAAAAGTAACAATATATTCTTAGAAGAAATACATCAAGATGTCACCAGAGTAGAACATTCAATGAAAGTGAAGAAGCAGAACATTCTTATAATCAAATAGTTTTATTCTCTCAGAACCTTCCAAGTATACAGGGACAAAAGTTCCTGAAGAGAAAGGAACAAACTGCTCTTATCACTCAAGGTGAATGAACTCTCTTAAGCTCTCATTTGTAAATAAAAACCAAGCAGTGTAATATTTGCTGTTTTAAAGGTCTAGGGTCTTGTTCTGTTTCTGCTGTCTCCAAACTCCTTGTGTATTAGTTATGAAGCATTTGGTTACAAATAACAGAAAATGCAGCTAACAGTGCTTTAAACAATGAGGGAAATTATCACTTTGCATAGAGTGAAGCCCAGAATGATTAAGTCCCAGCATGATTAAGTTGAAAGCTCTGTGACTTGCAGCCATCTCTGTACTCTGCCATGCATCCGGGACAGGTTGTGCCAGTAAACTAGCTCCCTCCAGGGCCCTCAGGTGGCTGCTGAAGCATCCATGTCACATGGAGGCGATAAGATCCAGAGGAAGCAAGGGAATGTCTGCCAGGTGTCTCCTTTTTTCAAAGTGAAAGAAACTTTCCAAGAAGCTTGGTCACACACCGAAGCATAAACTCAACCACTTCACAAGGCTCATGGATGGAATCTTCATAACTGACTTGCCCTAATCAAGACACATTCCCTGCAGCCGAAGAGGGGGCCCAGCTGGCCTTTGAGCATGTGGTACTCAGAGGAGGGTAAACAAAATTAGAGGAAAGGTCAGTTTTCCAGGCAACAGGGATTATCTGTTACATCAAGGAGACTTGTGTCTTCTCTATGACTAGTTTTCCTCATATCACTGGGTAAAGACTAGACTAGAGGTCACCACTAAGATTCCTCCAGCTGCTAAAATTCCACAATCCGAAGACAAAGGTGATTCTTTCCCTTACCACCACCACTTAATGGGAGAATCAGCATGATTTAATGAAATCATAAGATCTTCCCAGAAAACAGTAGTGCGTGCATGCATAGCACTCAGTCATTTCCAGCTCTTTGTGACCCTTTCGGACTGTAGCCTACCGGGCTCCTCTGTCCGTGGGATTTTTCAAGCAAAAATACTGGAGTGGATTGCCATTTCCTACTCCAGGGGATCTTTCCAAACCAGGGATCAAACCCGCATCTCCTGTGTCTCCTACACTCCAGGCGGATTCTTTATCCACTGAGCCATCAGAGAAGCCCGGAAAACAGTAGAGGTTAGAAGAAATTAATCTACAGTATACTAAACAAATGACCTCACTCTTAGAGTCGAGTGTACCAGTCATTGATCTCTGCATTTCTGTGAGATAAATGAAGCTGTATCACTGGGAGAGAAAGAGACTGAGGTAGAGAGAAGCATAATGTATAGCCCACATCTATATGCTCTGACTTTGTCCAAATCAGTAAGTCACAGGTGGGAGAGGTGGGAGAAGCCCTTCCAGACTCGGTGTGCCACCTACATAGGGTGCAGCAATGATCCATTCAGGCCGGGAAGAAAATGCTGGAATATCTATTTATATTTTTATCTCATCTTCTAATATATATATGTAATATTTTATAATGTGTGTGATGTATTAGCATAGTAAAAGAGCATGCATATAATTTATAGCTGGGCTTTCCTGGTGGCTCAGTGGCAAAGAATCTGCCTGCAATGAAGGACACTACCTGCATTGCAGGAGACGCAGTTTCGATCCCTGAGTCAAGAAGATTCCCTGGAGAAGGAAATGACAACCCATTCCAGTATCCTTGCCTGGGAAATCTCATGGACAAAGAAGCTTGGCAGGCTCTAGTCCTTGGGGCACAAGAGTCAGACATGACTGAATGACTAAGCAATCACCACCATAATTTATAGCTATATAGAAAGAGAAGATGGGGCTGATATATTTTATTTATAATGATAGAATACACAGTTACAATCCTTGGAGTTTATTGGTACAGATCGTACTAGCTTTTTGATGACTTCATCACAACTGGAAGGAAAAAAATATGTGCAGAAACTGACATGACTGGATTTGTGATGGCCTGAGGCTAATAAAGGCAGCCCTGTATCTGGGTTTAGAAAACTCAATTTGTGGTAAAACAGAGATTCCTAGTTAATTTTTATTTGCTGACCCTTTCAAAGGCCCTACTTTGTTTACCAGGAGACCACTTCTATCGCTGTTTTCTTCCTCTCCCTTCTCCAAAGTACCTCCTGTTTTAAGACATGTCAGACTTGGTCTACCTGGCTCAGCAGATATGGCTTTATCTATACGGTCAGGAGGTCAGAGAGCTCTGTGGGTTCCCACAGCTTGTTTGCTCAGCCGACAATTGTGCATCTACTGAGTGCGAGACGGGAAACTACAAACATTCACCAGGACTCCTGAAGTCCAATGTCTAGAAGTACTTCCCTGTCTGGAGAGATCAACAAGAAAGCCAGCTGCTCCAGAAGAGTGGATAAAAAAGCAGCAGACCAAGGAGGGAAGTCGGGGAGTCAGAGGTGGGTAGGAGTGGGAGTCAGGAACCCCCTCCAGGAAGAAATGGCTCTTAACCCTTTACCGAGTCTTGAAGAAGAGAGGAGTATGTCAAGTGCCACATTCCTTTCATCAAAAGGAACAATAATGGCAGAGCCTAGGGCTCTCCACCTGAGGAAGGAGATGTGGGTAGAGGCAAAGAAGGGGATCTTTTTCCCTTTTGAATCTTATCTCTACCTCCCTCCAGTCTCACTGACTCTAAAGGTGTGGCCTGGATGTGGGCCTTACCCCCAGGGGAATGTCCATTGCCTGGACGCGGGAGCTACCTGTCCCAGAGGCTGGGGCATGATGGCTCCCACAGCTGTCCAAGTGCTCTGGACTCCAAGACAAATGTATTTCCTGGGGCCCTTTGCAAACAAATAAACAAATTAGAGATTAGTGGTTGTGATGGATGTGAAGGCAGGGAAGTAAGTGCACAAGGTATATAATTTAATTTCTATGTATACTCATGTAATAGGTATAGTTAGTTAGTGTTAGTTGCTCAGGCATGTCTGACTGTTTGCAATCCCATGGACTGTAGCCCAGTGGGCTCCTCTGTCCATGGGATTTCCCAGGCAAGAATACTAGAGTGAGTTGCCATTTCCTCCTCCAAAGGATCTTCTCAACCCAGAGATTGAACCCAGGTCTCCTTCTCTGCAAGCAGTTCGTGGCCATCTGAGCCACCAGAGAAGCCCTGTAACAGGTTTAAATGGGTTTATTTAATGAGTTTAACCCAAAAATCTGCTGTAAAAAAATTGTAACCCCAACCTCAAGTTCATTCCAATGAGTCAGCACTTTAAAACTATACACTGGAAGGAAAACTGGACTTTTGACTCAGATAAGGTTGTTTTCCTTCAACCTTCTTCCACGCTTCTGTCTTTCTTGGGTTGGGTTCAACAGTGGCTCAGAATCAGCCTTCCTGCCTTAATCCAAAATGGTCTGGATGGTGTTCGAAAACATGTCTATGTCATGATTCAGCATAACAGCTCTTAATGCCACTCTGTTTGCCACGTTCAAAAGAAACAGGACAGGATTGCTTAACTGCTCCTTCCTGAAATGTGGAGGGAAGGGATGCAGGCACTGGGTAGTCGGAAGGGCAAGATTAGAGTACTATTAGAAGCAGAGAAAACTCTTGTTTTGTAAGGAAAACAAGGATTTTACTATCAAAATAGGAAATCCATCAAAGCACTGTGGCGCTCAGTTCCTGGCAGAAAAACACTTGGGGTGGGGCAGGGTCGGGGAGTGGTGTGGAGGGAGAGAAGTTAATATATACCCAGAATTCTTCCATTAGATGATTAAAAACAAGGCAAAACAAAACAGAAAAAGTGGAGGGCCTTTGCAGTCATTTTTTGAGTGTTGTTCAAGTGTGCGGCTCAGATGGTAATCTGCCTGCAATGCAGGAGACATGGGTTTGATCCCTGGGTTGGGAAGATCCTCTAGAGGAGGAAATGGCAACCCACTCCAGTATTCTTGACTGAGTATTCCATGGACAGAGGAGCCTGGTGGGCTACAGTCCATGGGATCACAGAGTGAGACATGACTGAACGACTGACACACACACACAAGTTGCACATGGAAATGGGAAGTTGAACTTAACTGGTATACCATCCCCAGGTAGGTGTCCTCTCTGAAAGTAGCAGTCAGGGACCATTACAGGACCTTCCCTCATGACTAGAGAACACTAGCAATATTATCTACTCTCTCCAAAATCAACATTTATTTTAAAAAATAAGTGTGAAAATGTTAAAACATTCTAAACCAGGCATTTTTTGCCTTGATTTACAAATGCTTCACCCATTAGGTGAATGGGTGTAATACATTTTTTACAAAAGACTAGAACCAGCACCACTGAATGAAGAGTATTATTCTTTGTTATCCAGTGTTCCCCTTTCTCATTACTGGACAGAAATTGTAGCAAATATACTTCAAAATCAGCCTAAAAAAGAGAAGAGTGAATTCAGGAGAAAGAAGGCAAATGGGTGACCTTGGCTTTTTTTTTTTTTGTTTTATTGTAATTGTAGAGAATAAGGAAAAAAGTAGTTGCATGCATTGAGTAATCCAGAGGCAATGGTCAGGTAGTGCAGCTGCCTGCCTGCTGTCTCAATACAGACATTTAGTCCTACTCATAATTTCTCAGTATGCCAGCAAATTCGGAAAACTCAGCAGTGGCCACAGGGCTGGAAAAAGTCCGTTTTCATTCCAATCCCAAAGAAAGGCAATACCAAAGAATGCTTAAACTACTGCACAATTGCACTCATCTCACATGGTAGCAAAGTAATGCTCAAAATTCTCCAAGCCAGGCTTCAACAATATGTGAACCATGAACTTCCAGATGTTCAAGCTGGTTTTAGAAAAGGCAGAGATCAAATTGCCAACATCTGCCAGCTCATCAAAAAAGCAAGAGATTTCCAGAAAAACATCTCTTTCTGCTTTATTGACTATGCCAAAGCCTTTGACTGTGTGGATCACAATAAACTGTGGAAAATTCTGAAAGAGATGGGAATACCAGACCACCTGACCTGCCTCTTGAGAAATCTGTATGCAGGTCAGGAAGCAACAGTTAGAACTGGAACAACAGACTGGTTCCAAATAGGAAAAGTAGTACATTAAGCCTGTATATTGTCACCCAGCTTATTTAATTATATGCAGAGTACAACATAAGAAACACTGGGCTGGAGGAAGCACAAGCTGGAATCAAGATTGCCGGGAGAAATATCAAGAACCTCAGATATGCAAATGACACCACCCTTATGGCAGAAAGTGAAGAGGAACTAAAGAGCCTCTCAATGAAAGTGAAAGAGGAGAGTGAAATGTTTGTTTAAAGTTCAACATTCAAAAAACGAAGATCATGGCATCTGGTCCCATCACTTCACAGCAAATACATGAGGAAACAGTGACAGACTTTATTTTGGGGGGCTCCAAAATCACTGCAGATGGTGATTGCAGCCATGAAATTAAAAGATGCTTACTCCTTGGAAGGAAAGCTATGACCAACCTAGATAGCATATTGAAAAGCAGAGACATTACTTTGCCAGCAAAGGTCCATCTAGTCAAGGCTATGGTTTTCCCAGTAGTCATGTATGGATGTGAGAGTTGGACTATAAAGAAAGCTGAGCGCTAAAGAATTGATGCTTTTGAACTGTGGTGTTGGAGAAGACTCTTGAGAGTCCCTTGGATTGCAGGGAGATCCAACCAGTCTATCCTAAAGGAGATCAATCCTGAGTGTTCATTGGAAGGACTGATGTTGAAGTTAAACTCCAATACTTTAGCCACCTGATGTGAAGAACTGACTCATTTGAAAAGACCCTGATGCTGGGAAAGATTGAAGGTGGGAAGAGAAGGGCATGACAGAGGATGAGATGGTTGGATGGCATCAACGACTCAGTGGACATGAGTTTGAGTAGATTCCAGGAGTTCGTGATGGACAGGGAGGTCTGGCATGCTGCAGTCCACGGGGTCGCAAAGAGTCAGACATGACTGAGCTACTGAACTGAACTGAACCGAACATACCTCTCACTCTCAAAATAAATACACTTTAATTTGTAGCTGAAATTCTCTGTGATATATTTACCTGATTGATTAAAAATACCTAGCTTTTTTTGCTGTTCTTAAATTTTTTTTTACTGAAGTCTCATTGATTTAAATTATTAGGTTAGTTTCAAGTTACAGCAAAGTTTCAGTTTTATATATATATATATATTTTTTTTTTTTAACCATGTTACATGCATGTGTGATCTTAGTTCCCCATGTGCGCATGCTCAGTCACTCAGTCATATCTGACTCTTTGTGACCCCATAGACTGCAGCTCACCAGGCGCCTCTGTCCATGGAAACTTCCTGGCAAGAAGACTGAAGTGGATTGCCATTTCCTCCTCCAGGGGATCTTCCTGAGCCAGGATCGAAATTGCTTCTCCTGCAGCTCCTGCATTGGCAGGCAGATTCTTTACCACTAAAGCTACCTGGGAAGCCCAGCATCAGGGATCAAATCCATGCCCCACAATGAGAGCATAGAGCCCAAACCACTGGACAGTCAGGGAATTCCTTGTTATATATATTTTTTTCTAGATTATTTTCTAGTATAGGTATATAAATAGTGCATATCTATTAACCTCATATTTCTAATTCATCAATCCCCACCCCTTTTCTCTTTGGTAACCATAAGTTTGTGTTCTATGTGAGTCTGTTTCTGTTTTGTAAATAAATTCATTTGTTTTATTTTTATGATTCTACATATAAGTGATATCATATAATATTTGTCTTTCTCTATCTGACTCACTTCACTTAGCATAATAACCTCTAGATCCATCCATATTGGTCCGAACAGAATTATTTCCATTCATTTTTATGGCTGAGTAATATTCCATTGTGTGTGTGTGTGTGTGTATGTATATGTGTGTATATATATATATATATATATATATATATATATATATATATACCACAACTTTTTTTATCCATTCCTTAGTTGAAAGACACTTAGTAGCTTCCATGTCTTGGCTAATGTAAATAGCACTGCTATGAACATTGAGATACATGCACTTTTTCAAATTAGAGGTTCTTCTACTATAAAGCAAACAAGAATGTCGACTACATTTCTGAAAGGATTACATCTCAGAAACCACTGATGACAGACATGCCGAAGCAACAACTGCAAGGAGTCTATGGTGGTGGCCCCAGGCTCCAGGTAGATGCCATCTGAAACACGTAAAGAAGTTTTAAAGATTAAAGGAAACTCTACAATTCTCCTTTGACCTTTCATTCCTGTTTGTGACTATAATCAGAAAATTTGAAGCTAATCTAAAAGTACAGGGAGGATGGGTGAGATGCTTTATTGTCAATGTGTTTTCAATTTTATACATTTTTCTAATGCTATGTCTTTAAGGTAGATGCCCGTTTACAAAAAAAAAAGCAATATTCATAATCTCAGATTCTAATCAACTATTTACTTTCCCCTTGTATATTTGTTTTGGCTGGTGCTCCCTTTTTAAAATCATTTTTTGTTTATTTCTTGGGCACTATAAATATAATGGAAATGGAAATATATAATTTCAAAGTTCTGGACCATTTCTTTCTTCCTGTTTCTGTTTTAGGTCAAGCCTGACTGTTGTCACTGAAAAAAGAGTTACCTACTCACCAGGCAAATAGGAAAAAAAAAGATATAAAATGACATTGCCCAGAAATGTGAAATGTTGTTGAAATTTAGGAAATAATTTCCTAAATTATAATTTTCTGGGCAATGGTCACAGCTGAATTCCCCAGGGTGTAGCTCTCCAGTTCTGACTGCTGACCTTGTTTCAGCAAAATGCACATCATTGTCATACTCAGTCCTTGTGGCCAGATCACATGATGCGTTTGATTTAAACAAAATAGGGCAGAGGCTCTGAAATTCTAGGCAACATGTGAGTCATAACAAGCACACGCTACTTTGCCTTTTATTCAGCTTGTCATTTCAGAGCAGAAGGCTTATTTGAGTATTTTTGTTGTTACTAACAGTATGTTTGGTCCTTGGACGAGAAGGTTTTTGATCAGGAAGATACGAAACAGCAAGCAAAAGGAATCCACTCTCACAAGAAGAGCAAACACACAAAGTCCTTCCCCTCTCACAGGATAGGCAGAAAAGGATCATCAAAAACAAACCAAGCCTCCAGAAAATAAAATTCAAAAGAGATGCATAAGAGATCACTATGTCATTATAAACTCTTAAGCAGAGGTAATCAAGAAAGTATAAGCTGTTTAAATTTATAAGAGACTACCACACAAGTACATATCTTCCTAAGATTAAAGGAGGTCACAGTAATTTCCCAGCATACATGGAGGACCTGAACGTCTGTTCAAAGCTGAGCTTAAGAACCTCAGCTCAGGGTAAAATAAAATTGAAACCCTCAACATCCTTCAGCCTAACGGAAGAGGGAAGTTTTTTTGAGCACATTGCACAGAGATACATGGGGTCATATTAATCATAATAACAGCCAACATTTTTTCAGTGCCAATTATGTGCCGGGCCCAATTGCCCACTGAAGTATAATTATCTGCTGTTGGCAGGTGATGAAACTACAACTCAGAGGGATTAAATAACTTCTCAGTGAACTGTAGAGTCAGGATCTAAACCTAAGTCTGTCTGACTTCAAAGCCAGAGTTGACCACTGCAGTACAACTTCTCTCTTGCTTTTTTTTGGCTGGGTTAGGCTCATGACTACTCTTCCTGGCATCACACATTTACATGCTGGATCCATCTCTGTTTTCAGAAGTTGTTTATAATTATTCGTAGTAATTTTAAACACAGCGATAGATATTGTATATTCTTCCCACACTAACTCTTGGGGTAGTGATACCATAGGTTGATTATTAAATGAGTGCTGTGTATTTACTTTGCCAGCAATTTCAAGAGTAATTTTTGTATCTACTTTAGTTATGTTACTTATGATTTCATAGATAATAATCTCAGCCTTTTCTCAACCTTTATTCTTAAAGTCTTTCTCCCAAACTTCCATTTTCATTTGTTCTACCATTTTTATTGCCAATCTTCTGTTGGTTGGTTAGTTCCTTCTTAAATTAAACAGCTGCCCACAAAAATGCAAGTGTAAATGCATTCTAATTATAAAGTAATGGGATCATATTTGGTTTGGGTTTTCATCACTCTTCCTGCTGAGCTTTTTTTTTTTCTTTTGGAAGAATTTTTGCTTTGAACAAAATGTTTCTTTCTGTTTTCTATTCCCTTCATCTTCTATGTATTTGATGTAGTCAGTCCTCTAGAGTGGTGCTAAGGTACATAGGTTCTAAGTCAGGCTCCCTAGGTTAAGTCCAGCTCTACAATTTACTATTTGTGTGATCTCGAGTAAGTTCTGATCTGAGTTCCATTAATAAAATGAGGATAATAATAGAACCAACTTCATATGGTGTTTTAGGAGGCCAAGTAAAATAACACATGTGAAGTGCTTAAAAAAGTGGCCAGTACATGGTAGACTCTTGATAAACGCTGGTTTCGGTTATTACCTAAAAACCTCTCACATGTTCTAGTTGCCATTTTTATCCCTACTTAACAGATGTGTGTGTGTGTGTGTGTGTGTGTGTGTGTGTGTGTGTGTGTGTGTGTGTTAGTTGCTCAGTCATGTCTGACTCTTTGCAAGCCCATGGACTGTAGCCTACCAGGCTCCTCTGTCCCTGAAATTCTCCAGGCACGAATCCTAGAGTGGGTTTCCATTCCCTTCTCCAGGGGCTCTTCTCAACCCAGGGATCAAACCTGGGTCTCCTTCATTGCAGGTGGATTCTTTACCATCTGAGCCACCAATGAAGCCCAACATTTATAAACTTTCTGCATTTATCTCTTTGTTTAGCTTTCTTCCCAACCCCTAAAATTTTGGGTCATTAACAAATTTAGGCACTAAAATTCATTTATAAGGAATCTGGTTAAAACAAAGGCTTGAACGTTGTCTCCTTTATATTTCCCCATGTGAAACTGTCTGTTTACCAGACACTTCATTTCCTGTTTTTCCCCAAATGTGACTAATCATCCTCTTTCCCCCAGTGAGAAAATCATGGGGATACCCCACTAAAAACTCCAATGAATTATCAAATACATTGTGAAAATCCACATATATTCCACCCACAGCTTTCTCCTTATCCGCATGCGAATTTACATCACAATGCTAGGCAATTATCAAGGGCTCAGGATTGCCTATCGGAGAAATCTTTTCTCCCTCTTTTCTACACATAAATGTTCAATGATCCTAGCTTTATAGTCTACCTAAAAGAGGGGAGAAACAGAGAATATAATCTTCCGGGTCCAGGAAAGATTTCTTCCTGGTTCTGAGTATAAATAATCATTTGCTTGAAATTACAGATCTGGCCAAAATTAGTCCCTCAGTTACTGCTTTCATTAACTCCTTCAGAGCTCTGGGGAATCCCAATTCCTAGTTCAGTCTTCTTGTCACAAGTTGTTTAGAATGGTCAGCTTAAAACAAAGCAAGGAAATGAGTTTGAAAGTATCCAGAACAGAGAGATGGATTGAAAGAAATAACCCTAGAAAAGACACATCATCCAAAGAATTCTTTAATTCTTTCCAGGAGCCAAGTAAGCACTGAATCTGCGGTGCTCTCTGGTTCACCACACCCAGCAATGCCCCTCATGTAGTCACCAGTCAGCAGCTGGGTACCATGTTACGGTATGAAGAGGAACAAAAAGAACACATCCTGCCCTTTACAGAGCTAGGGTTCTAGTGGAGAAGCGCAGATGGCGGGGCTAGAGAGGAATGTAATAATTTCTACCCAGTTTGGGGTATTAAGTGCTATGACAGAGTTATCAAAGAAACAAACCAGAGAAAACTAAGTACCCATGGTTAGGGAAATCTGCCATCAGGCTTTGAATGTGGAAATGTTGGAGATGCAACTGTCTCCACTAAACAACATGATGACTTTTGACATGAGAGGCTCTCCAGGTTACATGCAAGAACTGGCCCAGATCAAAGTACAGGGCAGCACTGAGTTAAAAGATAAAATGATAAGTAAAGCATTCAATGTCAGGGTAGCATTAAAGTATGCAGTTGTCTTAGTTACCTCGGGCTATGGTCACAGAGGACCATAGGCTGGGTGGCTTAAACAACAGGAATTCATTTAGTTAATTTCCTTAGTTTAGTTCTGGAGGCTAAGAAGTCTAAGATGAAGGTGCCAGGTGGTTCGGTTCCCCTGCAAGGGCCCTCTTTCTGGCTTGCAGACAGTCGTTTTCTCACTCTGTCCTCACGTGGTGAAGAGAGACAAAACTTCAGTCTTTCACCTCTTATCAGGGCACTAATGCCATCACAGGGCTCCACCCTTATGACCTCATCTAAACCTAAGTATCTGCCAAAGGCCCACATGCAAATACCATCACACTGAGGCTCTAGCCTTTGAGTTTTAAGGAGACACACACCCTCAGTCCATGGCAGCTGGCGCGAACATTAGACATGCTTTGTCCTGTGCACAGAGACCAGAGTTTTTCTACCACAGTCACTGGTGAAGGTGGCTCCAGGGGTGAAGGTGGTCTTTGCCTCTTCCCCGGTTCTGTGAGAGCATGCAGACAGGTCTCCAGTGTTGCCCAGCCTCAACCACCAATGAACTGCTGTCCAAGTTTCTATGACAAATCCTATGTCACCTTAAGACATGTTTTCTGCCTAAAGGGGGAGAATTGAAATGCTGCATACAATTTCTGTTTCAATATTGCAAATGAGGAATATTACTCTCAAGCACATTCTTTCTTACATAACTGAGGACAGAGAAAAAAATTTAATAGTGTGTTCCAATTAACTTTGATATAGTTACAAAGCAATTGAAAAGCTTATTCATTCTAATCCTGAGGAATACTAATCTGGGTCAGACGTGTTTCTGTGCTTTTAATAGAACAAAGAAAACTAAAGTACATCCTACATACATTGATAGTCATGGGCTTTGATTTTTAGGTGCCCATTTTGAGCTATAAGGGACATTTCACTGTTGTAAGATCAGGAATAAATGGCAGAATACTTCATTCTTTGTGAACACAGATGATAAGCTAATGCTCAGAAAGAATCTCCTTCAAAACAGTACTCCTTGTCTCCTTGGTCATTTTCAGAACTATGTGCACAGACTAAAAATAAAGCTAAAATTATTACTTTTGGAGAGTAGGGGGTAGTAAACGGATAATGCAAGCCAATTATTAATGACATTCCAAAGTGACACAGTGATACAAATGAGGAACAGCATGTCCTCCTATTAATGCTTCTGAAACTATTTATGATCACGATTTAAAAAGTGAGTCTAAAATAGATGCTGTGCATCCATCATGGCCAAATTTGCAGAGCAGCTCAAAGAAATTGGGCCATGGATAACCAGATCATAACGTGCACAAGTAAGAATGCTCAAACCAGTGTAGCCCAACTGAAAACTGACAGGGTCCCTGACAGCTTGCAATGGCTGGAGATTTTTGTAGCCAGAAACACTACCTTGAGGATGAAATGGGGTGCCCTCTGGGTGGAGCTGGGAGGTAGGATGTGCCAAGTTTGCAGACAAAATTCACCAACAATGGAGACCAGTCGCCTGGCTCTTGCAGCAAGTCTGTCTGAAACCACCTTCTTTCTTGATGTTTCCCTGTGGCTGAAGAGAAGAAACAAGTTCAACCTCTTCCTTACAAATATTTGTGAATCATGGCAGCAATTAAACTTGTCATCAGAGTTGGGGAGGGAGATGCAAGGAGGTCAGGAAGGGTTGTGGACCTGTGTGTGTCTGTATTCAAGCACCCAATGTCTTGACGGGACTCTGGAGATTGTCAGTAAAATATTACAGTTTCCTTATAAGCTGTTTTGGAGCATGATTTCAAAAGAGGAAAACGGATTTGCACCCACACTGGAGAAGGCTGACTGGGGCCAAGGAGACCTCCAGGATTGGTTAAACACAGATGCAGGGTGGAAAGAGGAAGGCCGGAAACTTAAACCACCTGGGTGGGAACTCTGGTTCCACCAGTAACAACCTGTTGGCCCAGCAAATCACACAGTTTTCTGGAACCACAGTTTTTCTCATCTGGAAAATGGAGTTGGCTATACCTACCTTTCAGGTTGTATGGCACTGCACACCCATCCTTCTTGCTGAAAAGGGATAAACACCTTTCCCTGGTGGGAAACATTTGGGCCCCATGACTTGATGCTATTGGAAGAATAAAAAGAGGTTTTGGGGGTGTTGTTGTTGTTGTTGTTGTTGTTGTTGGCCACACTGATGGCATGTGAAACTTCCCTAAGCAGGGATTGAACCTGTGCCCTCTGCAGCAGAATCACTTATGGGATCTTACTTCCTGGACCAGGAATCAAATCCAGGCCCTTATTAGTGAAAGTGTGGAGTCCTAACCACCAGATTGCCAGGGAATTTTTTTTTTCTTTTTCAGGCTGTTTAAGTTTAATCTAATCAAGACAAACCTAGACAGCCTATGCTGCCAAAGGTCCATATAGTTTAAGCTACAATTTTTCCAGCAGTCATGTATGGATGTAAGAGCTGGATCATCCAGAAGGTTGAGTGCCAAAGAATTGATGCTTTCAAGTTGTGGTGCTGGAGAAGACTCTTGAAAGTCCCTGGGACTGCAAGGAGATCAAACCAGTCAATCCTAAAGGAAATTCATCCTTGAATATTCATGGGAACAACTGATGCTGAAGTTAAAGCTCCAATACTTGGGCCACCTGATGTTCAGAGCCAACTCATTGGAAAAGACCCTGATGCTGGGAAAGACTGAAGGCAAAAGGAGAAGAGGGCAGCAGAGGATGAGATGCTCAGATAGCATCACTGATTCAGTGGACATGGAATTTGAGCCAACTCTGGGAGACAGTAAAGGACAGGGAAGCCTGGCATGCTGCAGTTCATGGGTCACAAACAGTCAGACACGACTTAGCAAGTGAACAACAACAACAACAAATCTAATCAAAGAAAAATAAAATGTGGCTCTTCTAAAGTGCCTTTGAAGCCCATACCACTTTGTGTGTTCATCTTTCCCATAGGAGTAAGAGTGAGTTAGAATTTTTCTCAGCTTCTTGGATGTTTCTAGTGTGAAAGGCTTCCCTCAGGAAGAGTAGATCACAGGTTCCTACTTGAAAGAAGAAATCAAACTCAACAATTACTACAAATTTTCTTAATAGGAAACATGGCATACGTCAATGTACGTTGGTATTTTTTAATTGGTCCTGCTGCTGCTGCTGCTGCTGCTGCTGCTGCTGCTGCTGCTGCTGCTGCTAAGTCGCCTCAGTCGTGTCCAACTCTGTGCGACCCCATAGACCACAGCCCACCAGGCTCTGCCATCCCTGGGATTCTCCAGGCAAGAACACTCTACCCTAAAACAAAAAAATACTTATAAACTTTCCCCTCCTCCTTCTCCAGTCAGCTCTGCTCTCTCCGCTCAGCTCCACGGTTTGCCTCTACGTTGAAACATGGACATCCTCCTCCTCCCCTTTCCTCATGACCAAACACTAATTTGCAGCAAAAAGAAAGAAAGGGGCCAGGATAAAAAGATAAAGTCTTTTCATGTCCTTCATTAGGAAAAGAAAAGTAAAAGCTACTATTCAGGCTGCCAGTCATGTTGTCTTTTAGACTTTAAGTTCTTCAAGCCGAGAGGGTTTCAATTTTCTTCAGCATCTTAAGCATTGTCAACTCTACCTTATGTTTTAAACTAAACGTTGCTGGAAAATAATGTTATCCTTTATGTGACTCAGAAGCAATCTGGTATAACAATTGATTGCACAGCAAAGCAAACCTCTCGCTGATATTTTGTTACAACCTCACATTCCCAGGGTGTCCCTGGGCTCACCACCGCCATATACATCTGAGCACAGTTCTGTTTAGAATGAGACAACATGGGTACACATTCTAAGCTCCAGTCTTAGCAAAGCTCCCAACTGAAATGCCTTCCATACTATATGAAATCAGTCCCCATGCTCCTCTTGTGATTACTGAAAAATCCCCCTCAAAGGAAATGACATTTTTCAACTTTTCCTTGTTTTCACTTTTGATATATTTATTCCTGTCTTAATCAATCAATGAATACTCTGCAACCTGAGCAGCTGTCCTCAGGAAGACAATGAGAAGAAATGGATCTTTATTTTGTTTTGGAGGAAAAGAAGATTTGTTGAAACAGTTTACCGTGCAATGGTACGTAGACCTCCGTACTGGAAGTCTGTAAGGAAGAGAGATTTGTGGAGGAAATCTCTTAATTCTAACAGTAAGGGCTGCTTTGAGTTAATTGTGTTGAAGTAGTGTTTTAGTGATTCATGTTTAAGTGAAACCATTATTTTCTAGATCCTGCCAAAAACTTACCACAACTCATTCATGTGATTTTATTACAAATTAGGATTCCCATAATTTTGGAAGGGAGACGTACTTTTTAAAGTCTCTTGGGAAGGGGAGACCTATGCTTCAGGGAAATGAATTGCCCTGAAAAGCAGAACAAAGAAGAAAGCCTTGTTATAAAGCTAGTGAGCTAGCCTAACTAGCTCAAGGGACATGAGCTAGCCTCACTTTAGTACTTCTGTGGTGACATGAAATGTGCCAGGTGACACAGCCAAGGCCAAGAGGGATTTACTCAAAAGGATATATATACAAAGAAGGAGAGTTTACAAAAGGTTTAGGAGTCTTGTTTCTGTTTTTTGTCTTGAATTTATAGATGAGTCATGAGAGTTGGGCCATAAAGAAGGCTGAGAGCTTAAGAATTAATGCTTTTAAACTGTGGTGCTGGAGAAGACTCCTGAGAGTTCCTTGGACAGCAAGGAGATCAAAGCAGTCAATTCTAAAGAAAATCAATCCTGAATATTCATTGGAAGAACTGATGTTGAACCTCCAATACTTTGGCCACCTGATGCAAAGAGCCAACTCATTGGAAAAGACCCTGATGCTGGGAAAGATTGAAGGCAGGAGAAGAAGGGGACAACAGAGGATGAGATGGTTGGATGGTATTACTGACTCAATGGACATGAGTTTGAACAAGCTCCAGGAAATGGTGAAGGACAGGGAAGCCTGGTGTGCTGCAGTCCATGGAGTCGCAAAGAGTCAGACATCACTGAGCAACTGAACAACAATAACCGTCCATAGCCTAGATCCTACAAATAAAAAAATACATTTTCCTTTTAGGAAGAGATGATATATCTCTTCCCTTAGATGGCAGACAAGAACTTTGGAAACTCTTCTGAGGAGTAGGGCATGGGAACAGGAGGATGAAAGGAAAGGGGCATCCTTTCTTTGCCAGTAAGCCCAGAGCCACCCAGCTAGAGTCACCTGGCCTAAAACAAGCACAGAAAGTTGAAAGCCTTTCTTTCCACCTCTCTCCCACCTTCAATCCTTCTAAGTGTGCTAAGTCACTTCAGTACTGGAGTGAGATGCCATTTCCTCCTCCAAGGGATCTTCCCAACCCAGGGATCGAACACACATCTCTTACTGTCCTGCATTGGCAGGCAGATTCTTCACCACTAGCACCACCTGAGAAGTCCTTCAGTCCTTCTACCCCACACCAAATATTTGCTGCCATGATATTTATTTATTTATTTACTCATGGAGACCTATAGGCCAGGTGAGTGATGGCTCAGCATTACTTGAAACTAAAGCTTTCATTATAGCGTCTCATCATACTACACATCCGGTATATATGTGCCACGACTTCCGCAGCGGCTCAGCGTAAAGAATCCTCCTGCCCGTGCAGGAGACCCAAGTTCGTTCCCTGGGCTGGGAAGATCCCCTGGAGGAGGGCATGGCAACACACTCCAGCATTCTTGCCAGGATAACACCTGGACAGAGAAGCCTGGAGGGCTACAGTCCATAGGGTCACAAAGAGTCGGACATGACTGAAGCGACTGAACATGTATGCGTCATGGGCTTTCCAGGTGGCACTAGTAGGAAAGAACCCATTTGTCAATGCAGGAGGTGCAAGAGATGCAAGTTCTATCCCACGGTCAGGAAGATTCCCTGGGAGGAGAGCATGGCAACCCACTCCAGTATTCCTGCCTGGGGAATCCCATGGACAAAGCAGCCTGGCAGACTATAGTTCATAGGGTCTCAAAGTTGTATACTACCGAAGTGACTTAGCATGCACGCACACATATATGTTCTGTATATACAAGCATAGTGATTGTGTCCATAATAATATGTCGGTAAAAAGTAAAGCCATCAGTGAAATATTATGAAGACTTCTATACAAAACAGATAAAACTTGGGAGCAATTTCTCAACATCTATATGTCCTACCCTATTTTCAGTGCCAAGAGCTCATAGAGGTAGCACCATTCATTGGAAAGGGCACTAGACTGGAATCTGAAAACTGGACTTATTTTCACCCCTAGCCCAACAGGATGGGTTATGTGAGCCACCTATTCTTAAATGTCATCTCTCTAAGCATCTGCTTCCTTATTCCCAAGTACTCTTGGGCTCCTTTCTATCTCTTAATTTAAAATTCCCCATACTCATATTTCTATTGATCATTCTGGATAAAATACCAACTCCTAATTCAACAAAAGTATGAATTTTTACCAGGAACAACAGCTCCAACACAAGAAAAATTATTATGGCAACCATTTTTCTTCCCTATGAAATTAGTGAGTATGGCAACATCTCCAAAATTTAGTGGTAGATTTTCCCAGTATTCTGCATGTCAGAAGAAACTGCATGTATAGAGAAGTATCTAGTGCCCTCACTGGAAAAAATTATCAGCATGGAGTAGATTATTTCCCTGAAGGTTGGAGGAATCTTGGCATTTTAGAAAGTCCTTTGTCTTTATCCAAACTCCACAATCCATGGTGAAAACTGTGGACTTATTTTCATCCTCAACCCCTGATAATAGCTGGTTCAGTGTATATAAAGAAATTGTTTAAAAATTTATCCAAATTTTCAGCTTGTTAATAACAAAGATATCACTCCAGATTTCATCAACTTTAATATTCCACTCTTGCTTCTCCATGACCTGCAATATCTGGATTACAGGAAGGTACAGTCTGTAACTATGAAAGAACATTTCATCATCATCAACAAAAAAGCACTTATTAAGTCATAATTATACTTGATGCTTCACTGATCACCTTAAAAGGAAAAAAGAAAGAACAACAGTAACATGGTCTTTCCCTTCTAACTGCACACAGTCTATTACTGGAATAATACACTGAGCCAGGGTGGTAGGGACAAACAGATAGCAAAACGAAACAGCACCAGTGATCAAAAAGGTATAGACTGGCACACAAGGATGTGCAGTAAATTATATGCATGACTGAGATGGGAACAATATAAAGATCTAGAAATGTTGAGATAAGATGAAACATCTGACCTCTGAATCTGAGAAGACGTCCTAAATTTTTCAGTGGGGTATTTTCCTTCGGTTGGTGGGCTGAGGGCTCAGAAAAAATTCATGAAAAACAAGTGGGATAATCAGTCTAGAGGGCTCACCCCTTATGATAGGCTGACAGAATTCTACTCCCCCTGTAAAGCCCCCTGGGGCCCTGGACCCACCGAGCAATCTTTGGAGCAGAGGATGGTGCGGCAGCTGACTACCTGTTGGCATGGACTGATAGGAGAGCAAGAAGTCTGACAGAAACATGGAGACAGTGGTCCCAATAAAATGACCAAGTTTTACATCCAGGCAGAGGAAAGAGCAAAGAGATATTGGTAAGGATGCGTTCTCTTCAGCAGCAGGTGGCTTCTTATGTGTCTCACCTGCACCATATACCATTGCTTTCTTTTTGCTACTGAGTACCTTCGGAGAAGGTGATGGCACCCCACTCCAGTACTCTTGCCTGGAAAATCCCATGGATGGAGGAGCCTGGTAGGCTGCAGTCCATGGGGTCGCTAAGAGTTGGGCACGACTGAGCAACTTCACTTTCAGTTTTCACGTTCATGCATTGGAGAAGGAAATGGCAACCCACTCCAGTGTTCTTGCCTGGAGAACCCCAGGGACGGCGGAGCCTGTTGGGCTGCTGTCTATGGAGTCGCACAGAGTCAGACACGACTGAAGCAACTCAGCAGCAGCAGCAGCACCTTAGTATTTTGCATCTGAGAACAATGACCTACTTATCTCTAGTATCTTAATATGCTGAAACTTACCACAAACTTGAAGTTTCTGTGGGATATTATTGTGAAATGGTTCACATCCCTAAATCATTCCTTCTCAACTATTCCTCAAAGGCTTAAATATAGCACTTAACTCTCAGAGTGATTCAACTGGCTTAAAATAATTCACAAACATCTTCCTCAAAAGAAATAGGGGAAAGATAGGAGGTGGAATGCAAATGAGCTGACGGGTTTTGTCAACACTGAGACAGGTGACCAGACTGGAACAGACCAGGGGGAGTCTGGAGTTAGCAGCAGAATGGATTTCCTCTCAATCAGATTATTGCGGCCAGGAGTTAGTTGCTGGATTCAGAGAGAATGTAGAGATTAACAAAACTAAAAACCCTGGTCCTTAAGCAATAAACTATGTAGATAAAGGATGTGACGATCAAGGCAGAAAATTCCTCTTTAACTCTCTTAAGCTACATCTATGTGTCAATAGACTTTCTATAGCTATTTGGTGGTGGTGGTTTAATCGCTAAGTCATGTCCGACTCAGTAGCCATTGGTTTTCTCAATGGCTAGGAAAGATAGTGCCCAGGGATAGATACCAGACAGGATGTTTGGGGGGAAAAAAGTGAGAAGAAGCAGTGCATGGAACTATTGCCCAAGTCTATAAATGCTACAAAGAGACATTCTTTTTGTATTTTAAAGCCATATTCTATAAGCTTATAAACTAATTCACCAGAAATTTATTTTGCAGCCATCACACATCAGGCACTATGCCAGGCAGGCCCTAAGGGTACAAAAGTAAATAAGTAATACAATTGATCATTATAATAGCTTTTATTATTGGGTACCTAACATGTGCCAGGAACTCTGCTTCCATTATGCAATGGAATGGCCCACAACACACCCCTAAATGAAGCATTAAGTTCCCACTTTGCCAATGAAAAACTAGAAGGAAGAAAGGAAGGCTCTGGGAGATGACATGAAAGTGGTTGGCCTCAGGGAACTCCAGTGCAGGAGCAAGATAAGCAAACTAATGTTGACGATATCCTATGGTAAATACCAAAATAGAGATTTTTAAAGAAGAGAAAAGAGGAGCTCAGCATAAGGGAAGGGAGATAGGAGGGAACTGGGGAAGGTAAGAAGGAGTGTGGGGGAGGGGAAAAGGGACATGGGTGGAGGGAGAGAAGCCCAGCACAGGAGGGAGATAAATAGTCCCAGAAGAGAGATATGGACAACATGAGCTGTCTTTCAACCATACCCACAAAAGCTTCCCTCTACATTTCTGCAGGATGAAGAATGTTGCTAAGAGAAAGCAGCAGGCCTCAAGCACAGTGTTTCTGGAAAGACACAGAGGCTCTGACAAGATGTTTTTTATCAGCCTGAAGAAGAGGGGGCATTTATCGTGACAGATTAATTGCTCACTTTGAGTCAGATATTGTTCTATTTATCTAGGTACCCTATGTGGCTATGTAGTAATGACAGATTTTTAAACAAACAATACAAAGCTAGTATGTCCAAATGAAGATCCCAAAGTAGTTAGTCACCTTAAGTATAAATGCTGATTTCAGTGTCCATCTCCACCCCCTACCTCCATTGTTCAAAGCATTTCAGGTACAACTGTTTTAAAACTGCCTTCATAGCTTGCAATACATTCTTTTGAATATCTTCAATGCTGGAAACTCTTTACTGGTGGAAATGTAATATTTTTCATTTTTTGTTAGGTCAAAAATCATTTTGAGCTAAATCCATGATGAGTGATTAAATTGGGTAAAAATAATGGAAAATGCCGCCTAAATGTCAGTCACTAAGCTAAGCGTATTTTATAAATCATCTCACCTAATTTAATCCTTACCACAAATCTGTAAGATGGATATTAGTGTTTGTTTTTAAAACCTCTTTAATAATTATAAAATTAGAGTATGTTCGCTGAAGGAAGTCTAGAAAATCTAGAAAAGTAGCAAAAAGAAACCAAACCTTCAAGTTCTCACCACTCAGATCTAACCACTGTTGACATTACCATGCTTATTTGTCTAGACTTTTTCTATGAGTGAGTCTATAAATATGCTCTTTCACCTAAGAGATAATCACACAGTACATAATTTTATAATTATTCACTTAATAATATATTCTGAACAGATTTTCAACTTACTGAATTTCTTCTACAAAATCATCTCTACTTACTATTCTGTATTCTTTTATGTGGGTATTTACTACTCCAGTATTTCAATATTTCATATGAACATTCTTCACAGAGAAGACTTTGTGGAGTCCTGTGATCACTTCCTTCAGATAATTTTTCTAAGTAGAATTGCTGAATTTAAGACATGCATACATATATTTACTGGCTGTCATGATTTCCCCAACTTCCAGATGAGTAAATAAAAATTCAAAGAAGTACATTGAACAAAGAAGTCATAAATCCAGAATGTAGCATAGATTGGTGACGAAGGCAATGGCACCCCACTACAGTACTCTTGCCTGGAAAATCCCATGGATGGAGGAGCCTGGTAGGTTGCAGTCCATGGGGTCGCGAAGAGTCGGACACGACTGAGCAACTTCACCTTCACTTTTCACTTTCATGCATTGGAGAAGGCAATGGCAACCCACTCCAGTGTTCTTGCCTGGAGAATCCCAGGGACAGTAGAGCCTGCTGGGCTGCCGTCTATGGGGTCTCACAGAGTAGGACACGACTGAAGCAACTTAGCAGCAGCAGAAGCATAGATTGGATTTGACCCAGGTCTATGACTCTGTAAAGACTGTGATCTTTTTTTCCACAATGATAAATAAATTTCAATCAAAAATAAGAAACGTCAGTTTTAAAAAGAATTTTCATGCCTGCAACCCAAACCATTCCTAAAAGACCTTTTTTTTTTAAAGGAGTTGAAAGCATGCTTCGGGTTTGCATTTGTTTTCCTAATGAGCCTTTAAAGATCCAAGCTCATTTATGAGTTTATTTTTTTGTTGTTAATGTTCATTTTAAAGCACTCACTTTACTTCATTGTTACATTCATAGAAGTCAGTTCTGTCCTTTATGAATTTACAACACTATCAAGATTCTGGCCCAAGCACTGGGCTTCTGGTTGAACCGCCAAAAAGCTTAATCTCTCCAGCACTTAGACAACCTAATTGGGACAAACTTGGTTACAAATCACGAAAGCCACAGCCAGGTGGGGAGCCCACACCCATGTGTTTAGAATACCAAATGACTAATAGATAACCAGTCTTCTTTAAGTCTGGCTGCATTCTGATAACAGGGGAAAAACATTTCCCACCCAAAGTTCTACTGGTTTGTTATAAACATATAGCCTGTTCTCCTGGAAGGATGAGTGGAATGAGCAATACACGTACAACCAGCTCTCTTTCCTGCACATTTGTCATGGGCATGTGGATCAAAACGGATTAGAGAAAACCCGACTGGTAGGGGAAGTGCTCTGGAAGAGCTGGGTGGGGACACTGTGCTGAAATTGTGTTTTTATAGTGAAGTCTACAAACCTTTCCAACTCGGCCTTAATTCATTGTCCCCAGGCACTCACGCCACTTTGGTAACCAAAAGGATTTTAAAGGTAAGGCAAAGGGGAGGACTTTAAAGATAAAAAGAAGGTTTTAAAGAAAAGGCAGAGGGGGGAGTTGATTTAGGAATTCTGATTCCAAAACTTTGTAAGGATGCTCTCAACCTCTTTGGGAGAGCCACTGGTTTTCCCCAGTGCTCTGATCTGATGATCAACAAAGTATCCTGCTTTCTCCCTGTGATCACCAACCTCAACTTGAGTGTTTCAAAAGCATCTCAAGTGTAACAACCAAGACAACTCTGCATTTTCACCCAATCCATCATCTACCCCATCTTCCCCCACTCCACCTACTATTTCTCCAACTTATCCTGTCAGTAAATGGCAGCACCATGCACAGAGCTGTTGAAGCCATATGAGATTCTGCTTTTTCCATTAACCTAACACCCCACAGGCTTTCCCTCCAAAATACACCCCTTCCACCCACTTTCCATCTCTCCATTCCTACTGCTGTTCCCCTAGAGCAAACCTCAATAGACTGTCACCTAAAATTCTTGTTTCTCCTTCTGTCCCTTAACAGTGCCTTCTCAAGGAACCCTTTCACACTATTGGTGGGACTATCAATTGTTTCCCCCTATGGAAAACAGCATGGAGATACCTCAAAAAAATTAAAACTAGAGTTGCCATATAATCCAGTAATGTCACTCTTCGGCATATATCTGGATGAAACTATAATTCAAAAAGATACATGCACTATTAATAATAGCCAAGACATGCAAGCAACTTAAATGTACATTCACAGATGAATGGATAAAGATGTGGTACACACACACACACACACACACACACACACACACACACACAGTGAAATACTACTCATCCATAAAAAATAATGAAATAATGCCGTTTGCAGCAACATGGATGGACCTAGAGATTATAACCTAAATGAAGCAAGTCACAAGAGAAAGACATCATATGATTCATCTTACATGTGGAATCTAAATATGGCATAAATGAACTTATTCATGAAACAGAAATAGCCTCACAGGCATAAAGATCAGACTTGTGGATGCCGAGGGGTAGAGGTGGTTAGGGAGGGATGGATTGGGAGTTTGGGATTAGCCAGTGCAAACTATTATATAGAGAATGGATAAACAACAAAGTCTTACTGTATAGTACAGGGAACTGTATTCAGTATCCTGCAATAAACCATAATGAAAAAACAAAACACACACACACACAATGCTTTCTCCACCCAATAGACTGAATAATCTTTCAAAACATAAATCAAGCCTGTGGCTTACTAGAACACTCCAATGGCTTCTTGTCACAGAAGGCCAGACTCCTCAGTGTGGTTCAGAGAGCCAAATCCCTGTCTACCTCTCTGCCCTCACCTTCCGCTCCACGCCCCCTCCTGCTCACCACTCAGGCCTGGCTGTTCCCCCAGGTGCCTGAAACTTACTATTCCTACTGCTTAGAACCATTCACCCTCTCAGACCTTCATGAAGCTGTTTAGTTCCACCATTCCGAGTTCAGCTCAAATATTATTTCCTTGGGAAACTTCCCTAATCCCCCCAACAAAAAGTGGCCCCACTTTATTTTGCTCATAGCACTCAGCACTAGTGGAGATCTATTTGTCTATTTAATTATTTGTTGTTCTGGGTCTCTCACTAAAATATAAGCTCCTAAAAGACGAATTTGTCAAACTAACAAAGCATTGCACACTAGAATACAAAACAGTGCTGAGCCCAGAGTAGTCACTCAAAAAAGCGTGTCAAATAAAAGAATCAATAAATGATGGAGAATGGGTGGATGAAGCCTATCCCCCTATTATTGCCTTAAATTCATCAAGAAAACAATTATCTGATTTTTTTTGAGATTCAGGCAATAACATTATGCTTGAGAGAGATTCAGTCACTAGATAACTTACTCTGAGTTGTAAATTAGGCACTCTTAATAGTTGCATCAATTCTTAGGCTGTTAGTACACTAATGTATTAGTGGCCTGAAAGAATTGACAAAGCTTCCGAAGTACATTTCTCATGACTAGCTAGAGGGTGGTGATAGAGAGAATCTGGCACATTGTATTTTATACATTAAATCCTGTTGGTTTGAGGGGGTTTTATGTTTTAGTTTTTGCTTTTTGGATTTTAAACCTAATTCTCTTTGCCTAAAGAATTCTGGATTTGAAAAGTAAATTCTTCTACCTCATTAGAACTAACTCAAATGTATTCCTTTTTAGGGCTAATATTCCATTGTGTATATATACCAGAACTTCTTTATCCATTCATCTGTGGATAGACATCTAGGTTGCTTCCATGTCCTAGCTTATTGTAAATAGTGCTGCAATAAACACTGGGGTACGTGTCTTTTTCAATTATGGTTTCCTCAGGATATATGCCCAATAGTGGGATTGTTAGGTTATATGGTAGTTTTATTTCTAGTTTTTAAAGGAATATGCATACTGTTCTCCACAGTGGCTGTGTCATTAAAAAGAAATGGAATTAAATGCTCCAATCAAAAGAAAAAAAAAAAGAGCCTATTGTATAGCACAGGGAACTCTACTCAACACACTGTAATGGGCTGTATGAGAAAACAATCTAAAAAAGAATGGATATATGTATAACTGATTCATTGTGGTGTACACCTGAAACTAACACAACACTGTAAATGAGCTCTACTCCAATAAAAAAGTTTTAGAAAAAAAAGTAAATTATTTAAGACATCTGACTATAATTTTATATCAAAATGCTGAAATAATTGATAATATTCAGATTATTCATCCTGTCATCTAAGAAAAAGTATGCATTTGGACACAAAAAATACATGTATGTCTATATGCTTACACATAAAAATTCACAGAGATAAGAACCATTAAGCATGAATGGGGTCACTGTATGCATGAAACTTTCTCAGTATATAAAGCGTGAGTGGCAAAAATAGGTCAAACAGTGGGAACCTCCACATATTTGAAATCTTTATGAAGACAATGCTGTTGTCACATCACTTGTTGCCTTAGAGCTTCAAACTCAAGTCCTGTGAGAAATGTGAAGCAAAATAATAGCTCTTGTGTGGCAAATTGCAGCAGCACTGAAGTCTAGGGTTCTGGTGCCTTAATAGGGACACATTCTTGTGGCTAAGACAGTGCTTCCCAGTTGTCTGCTCTGAATGAAAAGGATTTTCCATATGTGTTTTCATAATGAGTGTTAGGATTTGGTCATATATTAATATTTTATCCCAATTGTGAAAAGCCAATGGTAGCAATCCAGTATTCTAGTCATGCTCTAAATGGCATGCTTACTTTTCTTCATAGAAACATTGTGGGGGAACACTCTTTAAGCCACCTTCTTAATACCAGGCTTATTTTTTATTTCAGAGTTTATTACAGTATACCTTCCCCCATGTAAAACATGTAAAAAAAAATTTTAGCGCTTATTTCAGTGTTTATTTCAGTATACCTTCCCCCATGTAAAACATGGATACCATCATTTCAGTAAAGCTGTGTCCCTGTCAGATAACAAGAAACCTGGGCTGTTCAGAAGCAAGAAATAGAGAAGTTTTGTGCTAGATAATTTTGGTGGCTCGGATGTTCCCTGAGTTACTCTTCAGGGTGGGGGTGGGGGGGGGTGGGGGGGTTGGTTGAACATTCATTTCTCTGTAAATCTCCAATAAAAATGTTAGCAACAATAGGGCTCATATTTCTCAGATTTACCTCCTCTCTCCCAGGTCATTTTGTGCTTTTTATAAAATGATTTCTCTGGCCATGTCTATAGCAGATGTTGCTTTATTGTTTGCTAACATTATGCTAATATTACACTTACAAAACAGTCTGTGGAGCCTGACTTCTGTCAACACAGTCTACGGGTTATGGCACAAGCTGGGAGATTTTTCCCAGCTCCAGTCAATGACTCCCTTTAGGCAAGTTGCCTAACACCATCAGTTTCCACATGTAGACCCAGGACTCCATGATAATATATAGCTGAAGCCTTTGGAGGAAAGGCCACATTCTTTGTTTCTCAAACTTTCTCCTTGAAGACATATTAAAAGTTTTCTGACTTTTCAGATAAGAGAAAGACCCATCATTTAAAAGTGACCTTTCCCTGCTTACATGTCAAGCATATTTTTAGACCTTGCTTTTTTAAATACATCTTTGTATCTCAGATATACAACTGTCTCTTTTGAAATTTTAAAGTATTTTCCAAGACTTGAATGTGAGTGGACTCAAAGACAGATTATCAAGGTATCATTCTGGAGATACAATATATTGCCAATTTATTTTACCTTTACTAATACATATATAACATTTTTCTACAAGAACCCTTCTAGGCCAGTTGAGCAATGTGAATCATTTTTTCTTTGCTTTAAGGCTAATTGAGGTTCAAGTCAACAGTCTTCAAGCACAATTCAGGGCTAAGAACAGTGGAGAAATAATGAAAAATGAGGCATGAACTCTTCCCTTAGGGGAGTGATGACCAAGAGTAGGCAGGGACTTGTAACAAACCATAGTACACAGCCACAGTAAGTTAGGACTAAATGAAATGTGGCAATGTGCTCTGAGTTAGTGATGGAGACCATTGAGATAGGTGAAGACTTCAAGAAGACAATGACTTTTAAGGTGGATCTTAAATGAAATTTTGAATTTCAATATCTAATCATGCCTTGTGCATGCATGCTCATTTGTGTCCAACTTTTGTGACCCCATGGGATTTTCCAGGCAAGAGTACTGGAGTGGGTTGCCATTTCCTCCTCCTGGGGATCCTCCTGACCCAGGGATCAAACCCATGTCTCCCGCATTAGCAGGTGGATTCTTTACCACTGAGCTACTTGGAAAACTCTCAATACTTAAAGGAATGACTCAAGACTTAGAACTTTGAAGAAGTAGTGACTCGTGGTTTTAGGAATTCTGGTTTTTTGGTTTTGGTTTTGGTTTTTTTTTTACATGCTGGGTTATTTTTAAGTGTTAAATATTGCCATTGTTTATGATATATCACTCTTATTTCCAAGTTATTGAAAATCTGTAATTCAAAACATTTACCTCTTGAAATTATTCCTGCAGTTAAAAGTTCAAATCAAACAAAAGTACATTTATTTAGAAAGGCTCTTGACCACATTCCCTCACCTGTTTGAAACCCTTCCAAGATATTTTACTGTCGCTTTAATTACTCTTTTTGGAGTTTGTATCTATTAGTCTTTTGCATTTCCTTCCAGAGGATAGAAGTTGGGGAAAAGCACTTGATGGGGGATTAGAGGAGAGAAAGGCACGCCTCAGGCACAATTCCAAGACTTTCCCACCCTGCTCACCCCCAACCTCCCCAGCCTAACCTCTTTTGTCTTCACAATGGGATTCTCTTGGTTACAGCCGTTCTCTGAGGTTCTAACTCTTCCCACTAGGATAATTGATGTTAGTCTGCATCTTCTTCCCCAATCATACTGCCTAGGGAGAATCCAGCTGAAGGAGGGAATGTCTCAGGCCTGGAGACTGGCGGAATAGCATTTGATTAGACAGAAATGTAATCAGAGCTCACTGTTCTATAAATGTATCACATGTACTAAATACCAAAATTTCCATATCTTTGTTTCACTCCAGAATTATAATCACTATGAGGGAATTATTAATATAAATACTTGAAGCATTTTGACAGTACTTTGTGTTCTATTGAATGTGTTTGGGGTGGGGGGCTGAGGGGCAAATATTTGAGACATATATTGGGACATACTTATCCTAAGAAGTTATTCTTTGTTTATCTGAAACTCACATTTAACTTCAAATCCTGTATTTTTATTTGTTAACCTGGCAAATCTAAAAACGAGGCTATTCAATTTGGAAACTGCAAGTTCACTGCAATCTTCGAAAGATCAGTTTCCAAACAAGTCACGGGGAAGCCAGGTCACCGGAAGAGAAGGTATGAGTGATTATAAGGAAGGAGAGACAAGAATAGATGGCTTCTCTCAGAAATTGGATGTTGGAAGGAAAGAGATGTGCTGCTATTTGGTTAATGTACAGACTTTGTGGATATACCCAAAACAATGACTGATTCAGTTAAATAAATAAAGAAATCTATGTGGTTAAGACTAGATATCATCTCAATAGGCTGTGCTGGAGAGTCTGTTAGGAAGCATAAATCAGCCATTTTGCTTTTTAAAACAATTAGCATGAATGTACCATTTCTGATTTTTATGTCCATATAGAAATTCTGAACATTATAATTAATCCAATTTTACCTTTTTAAATACTAAGTAGAAAGTATGTATTTACCTTAGGCAAAATTTTAAAGAAATAACAGACTGTGTCAAAAGAAACTGAGAAGATAACAATCTGGGAGAAAATATTTGAAACATACATGCCTAATGAAAAACAAGTTTGTGTCCAGAATATATAAAGAACATCTAAAACCAGACAAAAATAAGTTAACAGCTCAATAACAAAAAGGGCATACAAAATGAACATTTAACCAAAGCAGAAACATATACGTGGAAGTTTAATCTTTTTAGAAACAAAGGAAAATAATACTAAATCCACTACAAAATACCAGTTCATACCTACTACATTGGCAAGAACTTGAAGGTCTAACTACCACAGAGATTGAAGAGAATGTGGAGCAATGAGAACTATCAGCCACTGAGTGTGAACTGATTCACTGATTTTGGAAAACAATCTGGTATTATTTAGGAAAGTTGAAGGCACGCAGATTCCACTTTTTATACTCGAGAAAATCTTGCTTGTGTACATAAGGATAGATATACAAGAATGTTCCTGATAGGCTGCAAACAACCTAGGTATAAACCAAAAGGGAAGTAAGCACATAACATGTGGTATGTTTATGTAACTGAACCCAGCAGAGAAGACTAATGAGCCACATGCATATGAATCAATCTAAAAAATAAAATTCTAAACAAATAAGCAAACCACAGAAGGCATAAAATATTATGCCTTTCATATAAAGTTAGAAAACTTGCCAAACTATAACTATTTATTATTATCAATACTATATATATATATATAGATATAGATATAGATCCTTTCCATTACACTTTGGCCATCATATATGTTTTCCCACATGTATATTACCATAAACATACATAGTTTCACCATATGTATACTATCACAGTTTTATATGTATATAAATTACTAGGAAAAGATTAAAATGATAGATGCAAAAGTCACAATAGTGGTTATCTCCAGAGTGAGAAATAATGACAAGGAGCTTCAAAATAATTAGAAATATTTTCTTTCTTAACTAGATGGTAAACAAAGGGGTATAGTTTGTTATAATACTTCTTATTTTACATCTATTAAATATTTCATAATTTTTCAAGAGAAATACATATAAACTCTCATTATCAAATGACTTTTGCAGAAACTGAGTTTGTTTGAATAAAGATTATACATGTGTAGCATACACAATTTAGCCCTGAGACGTGTCAGGCCAGCATGGGCTTAAAGCATTCAGAACACTGCATATTCAGCATAGCTGGGAAGCTGTTGCATCAGTGCTAATCGCTGGTTTTATAGCTCTGCTTTGTGTATAAGATTGAGCCTTTGAAAAACCACCCCACCCAGAATGTTACACGGAATCTCCAAAACATGTTTTTCAAGTGCTATGAGACCCGAAAATTATTTGCCATAATGACAAATGATCCAATGAACACTGAATCCAAAATATTCTGTGGTTTTAAAGACAGGTATGGGAATACAGAAAGCACACAATCAGATTTTCTCCTTGGAATAAGTTTATTTGCAGACAAACTTTATTCCACACCAAGTAGATTCTATACAATCTAGAACCTGGAACTCACCAAAGGTCAGTTAATGGCAGTCTGACTGATGCAGGGAGGCCCCCATGGCTTCTTTTCTGTTGATCTTCACCTCTGTTACCATCACCAGGTGTTCCTGTCCACAGATCATTAGCAGAAATGTCAAGACCCTCTGACAGTATGCAACTCACTCACGGATTGGCTCCGACTTTAGACTTATACTCAGTAAAAGACAACCCATTCTCCTTTGGAGGAAAGAAGGAGATCCTCATTCCCTGATATATATTACTTCAGGAATTACTTTTTAACCATTTCTGATGTTAGAAATAAAATTAGAAATGTTTTTAAAATAGAATTTCAAATGTCTTACCTCATAGAATTACAAAATATAACAATTCTAATTGCCTCACTAAGAATTGTCAGCATACCAAATTAACCTTGCATATTTACCACTGCCATTTTGTTCCTTGTCTCAGAGCTATGTAAGAGAACACTCCCAAACTACTGTGAGAAAGGACTAGAAACAAGATTCCATTACTAGGCTGCTGTCATTTAAACAGCCTTTTTTTTTTTTTTCTGAGAATGTTCACAATCTTTCATATACTCTCACCCATAGCAGACTGCTTTTTAGAACTCACCATCCTTTTTCAGGTATTATTTCCTTGCTGATGTCAGTAGATTGATGTCCTGTTATTGTTTGCTTTACACATATTGCTTGAGTGATTGAACTAGTGCTATCTTCTATATAAGGTAAGATTCATGAGCTCTGTGACAGCAATTTCCCACCTAAGACCAGCCTTAGTTCGAATTTGAGATTGTGGGTATATTCCTGGTGGCTAAAGCAACTGAGATGCAACCTCTAGATAAATGGGATACAGCAAAGCCCTGTTCCAGTTGGACTACTACAACAGAGAAGTTTAAAGATGATACCTCATAATACAGGATATTTACAAAAAGTTTCTATGTGATAATTTTTAAACAGCCTAATGCAAAAGCAAAGAAATATAACTAAACATAAAACCAGAACAGAGAGATATCATTTATACAAGTATAGATAGGGCTTCCCTGGCTGCTTAGATGGTAAAGAATCTGCCTGCGATGCAGGAAGTGAAATGAAGTGAAGTCACTCAGTCATGTCCGACTCTTTGCGACCCCGTGGACTGTAGCCCACTCAGGCTCCCCTGTCCATGGGATTCTCCAGGCAAGAATACTGGAGTGGGTTGCCATTTCCTTCTCCAGGGGATCTTCCCAACCCAGGGATCGAACCTGGGTCTCCTGCATTGCAGGCAGACACGTTATCCTCTGAGCCACCAGGAGATGGGCTCAATTCCTGGGTCGGGAAGATACCCTGGAGAAGGTAATGGCAACGAACTTCAGTATTCTTTCTGGGAGAATTCCATGGATAGCGGAGCTTGGCAGGCCACAGTCCATGGTGTCACAGAGAGTCAGACGCAACTGAGCAACTAACACACACAGATAGAGCAACAGAGAGATGTAATTCATACAAGTATACATAGAGAATCAAAAGGCTTGTATAGGTCATATCCATATGGTCACTGGTAAATATGAAACTCAAACCCTCTCTTTTCTAATTTTTCCATTAATTAAATGGAACCATAACTCCACTCTCCTCCTAAGGATGTTGGAAGGATTCATGATGCAATGCTTATGAAGAACCCAAATTTCTTTCAAGGAAACAGTCTATGTAAAACGCAGTCTTATATTATTCTATCCAACCATAACCACGCTCTGCTTGTTGAAAACTCAACTTCTATACTCCCAAAAGGAGAAGCTAGCATTCTACCACTATACAATTTGTAGTTAGCTTACTCTGAGAAATAGGATGATATAAACAGATAGACAAACATTAAAGTGTATCTTGAGATATATGATATCTCCTCAATTTTACCTCTTTCCTTCTACAGATTGCCTACATAAATATTATTTTTAACAACAAAAACTTATTTTTAATTAGTGCCCTACTTTCATTGTCTCTAATTGCAGAGTTATGGGCAATATCAAATATCAATCAAGAATGCTTTGGAAAATCACTATTCTCACTTGGCTGAGAAAGAGATGTTAGTGAATAAAATGAGGGTAAGGTGCATGGAAAAAGAAAAGCTCTTATCTTGATAAGGGTGAAACCTGTTTAGAATAAGAAAACTAAAACCCACATCACCTCAGCTGGGGGATGGAAACAGCAGAGAAAGAGACATGGTTGGTTCCAGATTCTTGCCCCACAGCTGTGTTTTGAATTGCACCATGGGTCTGATGTCACATCATCTGACTACATGGTCTCATGGTTCTCCTCTCTACCCTCAGGATTTCCTGGTCATAGTGTTTGCCTACATTTAACAGGTTAGGGCCGGTACTATATTGGGTCACTGTTCTGTCCTGACTTTTAGAAACTTTTTTAAGGGAAAATTTGGAATCTTCTTACAATGAAAACTGCACTGGAAAAGGTAGCATAAATATGATTTCATTTTTTAAAAATCTCAGTTAAATATTGTCCTAATAGGAAGCCCTCTTTCCCCAAACTTGAAGCTGGAACGATAAAAAGCATTTGTGTAGATGCCAAACAAACTGGCAGTTTACACTCCATTGATTTTGTTAATAACTTATTGAACTCATATCAAGGATTGTGCTTCTTGATTCAAGAAATACAAAGATGATTTAGCTAAAATCTTGCTCTGAAGATTATATTGCATCAGTACAGGTGGCAGTAGGGAGGAGAATAAAAACCTGAAACAAGCACACAAGTCAATATAATCAGGTAAGTATCAATGAGAAGTACAAACTGCATTGGGGTTAATGAGGAAGAGAATATATTTGATTGAGGCATACTGCTGCTGTGCGATCCCATAGATGGCAGCCCACCAGGCTCCTCCGTCCCTGGGATTCTCCAGGCAAGAACACTGCACTCGATTGCCATTTCCTTCTCCAATACAAGAAAGTGAAACGTGAAAGTGAAGTTGCTCAGTCGTGTCTGACTCTTAGCGATCCCATGCACTGCAGCCTACCAGGCTCCTCCGTCCATGGGAGTTTCCAGGCAAGAGTACTGGAGTGGGTCACCAGTACCTTCTCCAGATTAAGGCTTAAAGAAAGTCTTAATGGAGAATGTGATGTTTGAGATGGACTTTGAAATATGGTCGGAATTTGATGAAAAAAAAGTAACAGAAAACAGGAAAAATTGACACAAATGTAGGAAGGAGAAATTTTTATGGTAGATTCAGAGAACAGCAAGCAGCCAAAGTTAAATGAAGTGTGGAATTCTTATACTGGAATAAAGGATGTTATATAAAAATAGTGGAGACTAGATCAGGAAGGGCCTTGAAGGTCACAATGAGGAGTAAGAACCTAATTAAAGTGTTAGTTGCTCAGTCGTGTCTAACTCTTTACAACCCCATGGGCTGTAGCCTGCCAGGCTCCTCTGTCCATAGAATTCTCCAGGCAAGAATACTGGAGTGGGTTGCCATTTCCTTCCCAAACTCAATTAAAGGGACCCTCAAAGGAGGAGATACTTTAAAATTAAACTAAAAGGAGCTTTCAAGGTTTTTGATCAAGAAAGCAACATGATTTGACCTATGCTTTAAGATAAATTTGTATGCAGGTCAAGAAGCAACTGTTAGAACTGTACATGGAACAACAGACTGGTTCCAAATAGGGTAATGAGTACATCAAGGCTATATATTGTCACCCTGCTTATTTAACTTACATGCAGAGTACATCATGAGAAATGCCGGGCTGGATGAAACACAGGCTGGAATCAAGATTGCTGGGGGAAATATCAATAATCTCAGATACACAGATGACACCACCCTTATGGCAGAAGAGCCTGCTGATGAAAGAGAAAGAGGAGAGAGAAAAAGTTGGCTTAAAACTCAACATTCAGAAAACTCAGATAATAGCATCTGGTCCCATCACCTCATGGCAAATAGACGGGGAAACAATGGAAACAGTGACAGACTTTATTTTGGGGGGCTCCAAAATCACTGCAGATGGTGACTACAGCCACGAAATTAAAAGAGACTTGTTCCTTGGAAGAAAAGCTATGACCAACTTATATACCATATTAAAAAGCAGAGACATTACGTTGCCAATAAAGGTCCATCTAGTCATAGCTATGGTTTCTCCAGTAGTCATGTATGGAAGTGAGAGTTGGACTATAAAGAAAGCTGAGTGCTGAAGAATTGATGCTTTTGAATTGTGGTGTTGGAGAAGACTCTTGAGAGACCCATGGACTGCAAGGAGATCCAACCAGTCCATCCTAAAGGAAATCAGTCCTGAATGTTCATTGGAAGGACTGAGGCCGAAGCTGAACTTCCAATACTTTGGCCACCTGATGTGAAGAACTGACTCATTGCAAAAGACACTGATGCTGGGAAAGACTGAAGGCGGGAGGAGAAGGGGATGACAGGACAGGATGGTGGGATGGCATGACCAATGGACATGAGTTTGAGTAGGCTCCAAGAGTTGGTGATGGACAGGGAAGCCTGACGTGCTGCAGTCCATGGGGTCGCAAAGAGTTTGACACGACTGAGCAACTGAACTGAACTGAACTGAACTTAGGAGTTGTATAGACTGATTATATAAGGGGTACCAGTGAGAAGAGGAGCAGTTATTCTAAGAAATAATGGGAATCTATACCTGGGCGTGGCAGCAGGCATGCAAAGGAGAAAGAAAAATCAGAGCTAAAGTCATGAATTAGGAACAACCAGGAATAAACTAAGAATGCAGTGGAAGACCTGATTTGAAGGAGAAGGTGACAGCTTCAGCTGGGGACATATTGGCAGATTCCTTGTTTTCTGGAATGTCACTAGGATCATGCCCAAAGGGCTGTAGAGCCTGTATTACTTGTGTCCATTTGGTAACTTACTGAAAAAGAAAAAACAAAGATAACTTCAGTTCATATGAATAGCAAGGGCAACAATGGAGAGTACAAAAGGACAGAAGATTCCAGATAGACATGACATGCAAATTTTTTAAATGAAAATTAAACTATCTTTATTTTTACATGACATGATGGAATCCCTGGAAAACATTCACTATTCGGTGATAAGATAAAATAATAAAATAATTCAGCAAGATATCAGAATATAAAATTAACATGCAAAATTCAACAGTCTTCAAATATACAAACTATAACCAATGAGAAAAAATAATGTTTTGCAAAGTCACACGAAAGATAAAGTAATTAGGAGTAAATTTAACAAGCAGCATGAGAGACTCTTACATGAGAAAAATTTTAGCATTTTAAACTACTCTTGAAAGACATGAAAATGGACATCAAAAAATGAATTTTATTTTCTCTTGAATAGGATGGCTCAATACTACAAATATATTGATTAGCTCTCCTTAACTTATTATATAAATTAAAGTGAAAAGAGCAAAACATAAATACTTGGTTGGCCAAAAAGTTTTTTCAGGTTTTTTCCATAATATTTTCTGGAAAAACTCAAACAAACTTTTTGACCAACCCAATAGTTCACACACACACAGTAGAAAGGGACACAAACAGATAAACATATGCAAAGATGTTCAACTTTTACTGCAATTAAAAAAAAAAACACACGTCAACACTATACTAATTCTATACTGACATTCTCACCTATCAGATTGGCACAAATTCAAGGGATGACAACACATTCTCTCACACCTTGGTGGGAATGGAAAACAAGATAAACCCCATAAAGGAGAATTTAGCAATCTTTAACAAAATTACATATGCATTTACCCTTTGATCCAACAATTCCATTTCTAGGAATTTATCTCAGAGACATATCTTCAGAAATCCAAAACAACATGTGCACAAGCTTATTCACTGTTAAATTATTTGTGTTATCAAAACACTGGAAACACCCTAAATGCTCATCCCTAACAGGGCAGTAAACTGTGGAACAGACACACAACAGAGTAACGAGCAGCTGTAAAAAGTGAAGATATCTATGAATTGTTTTGAAGTGATATCACCACAGGATATATTTTAAATGAAGAAATCGAGTTGCAGAAAGAATGTATAATATGCTATGATTTGTGTAAGAAAGATAAACCAGAAATTAACAAAAACAGTATCCTGAGCAAGAACAGAGTGGCAGGTTTGAGAATGGAAATGAGACTTTACAGAATATTTTTTATGAAGTTTTTACTTTGGAATGATGTAGATGCTTTATTTATTCACAAATTAAATTTAATTTTAAAATGATAAAAGAAAAACAAAATGCTAAGGTTGAACACAAATAAAAAGACATCAATATCAAATATAGAATATAACTATATCAAATGGATAATACAACAGCATAATAAGCTTAATTTAAGTAGCTTTTGAAACCAGTCCTCCGGCTATATCTTCCACCTTGTAAAGTGGCTCTCAACTGACGGTGACTTTCACCCTGCCCTCCGGAGGACATTTGATGATGTTTACATTCATCTCTCACTGCCTCACTGGGGTTGAGGAGGGAGTATTGGTATCTAATATCGAGAGCCCGGGGACGGTGCAAAACATCTAACAGTGCACAGGACAACTCCTCCAACACAGAATTATCCAGCCCCAAACATAAAGAATGTTCAGCCTGAGAAACCCTATTTTAGTGGAAGATAGTCTAGGGACCAAAAAACAATAAATTATGAAGAAATTTTAAACTTCACTGTAGATTTGTTGTTGGGAGAGGCACGGATACAATAATTCTTTAAAAACATTTGTGAATACCATGGGATAGAGAGAATGAAATTTATTAATAGTGTTCAGAATCACAGTTCTCACTGTGGCAGAAGAAAGATACGAACATGGAGAAGGGAAAGGTAAGGAACTCTGAGATTGCTTAATCTGAACTTCTGCTTTAGCAAGAAGGAAAAAAAGGTATCCCACTTTTCCTACTGAAAGGGCCTGAAGTAATAACACTTCAACAGCAACATGCATATTTGGCACCCAGATCACAGTTTCTCTAAGGGGCTCCTTGAAGAAGCTGCTGACTCAAGCACTGGGGGACAAGATGAACCAGAACATCTAGCTGTGCCAGGAAGCAAGGAAGGGCTCAAAGACCAATGGGGATATATTTCAAAGAACACAGGAGCCATCTTGAAGGAGCTCATATAGGCCGAATTTGGAAAAATTTAAACATGAAAAAGAATAACGATGTAAATGCATTATAATGGCATTGAATCAAACAAGAATCTATGAATCAATATTGTTACTCCAAAACATGGGGGAGGAGAGAAAGCTCCCTTTCACAGAAGAATATCAGCTACAACCGACATATTAACATTAGAAAATCATCATTTTGCAGCCACCAATGTAATAACTGATCCAGGCAAGATCAGAAGTAGATGTTAACACCTCTGGGGAAAAGAGAAGGTCCAAACAATCTAAAACTGCTAGCCCGCATATTTGTTAGTTACAAGGGGAAAAAAAATCCCTTTGCTATGATACTGTTCACTTTGAACTGTCCTTTGCTATTGTGCTATTCAAATTCACTTTAAAGTGTGCAATTGGTCATACTTCAACTTAACCAAAGAATTAAGTTTTACATCACCAGTGTTGGGACAAATTGACATTACGTGCCTTTTGATAAGATGCAATGAGAAGTAACGATAGGATGCAATGAGAAGTCCCTCGGACTGCAAGGAGATCCAACCAGTCCATCCTAAAGGAGATCGGTCCTGGATGATCATTGGAAGGACTGATGTTGAAGCTGAAACTCCAATACTTTGGCCACCTGATGTGAAGAACTGACTCATTTGAAAAGACCCTGATGCTGGGAAAGATTGAGGGCAGGAGGAGAAGGACGCGACAGAGGATGAGATGGTTGGATGGCATCCCCAACTCAATGGACATGAGTTTGGGTAAATTCTGGGAGTTAGTGAAGGACAGGGATGCCTGGCGTGCTGCGGTTCACGGGGTTGCAGAGAGTTGGACATGACTGAGCAACTGAACTGAACTGAATGAGAAGTAAACAGTATCACCTATGTAGTAGATATACATGACCCCCCTCCCCCGCCCCTGCCCTACCACCAGGCAACATAATGCAGGCTAATGGGCTCTGGGTCAGATCCATTCTGCTTTCTATCTCACCAAGAGGAAATACACAAAGGAATATAAAAGGCTAGAAAAAGAAATATGATGGAATATTATAATCATCTTTCATTGGTTCTTGAATTTTTAAAAGAGTTTTCCAGGACATTATTGGGACAAAGAATCTAATGCAGGAGACCCTGATTCGATTCCTGGGTCAGGAAGATCTGCTGGAGAAGGGATAAGCTACCCACTCCAGTATTCTTGGGCTTCCCAGGTGGCTCAGATGGTAAAGAATCTGCCTGCAATTCAGGAGACCTGGGTTTGATCCCTGGGTTGGGAAGATCCCCTGGAGAAAGGAACAGCTACCCACTCTAGTATTCTGGCCTGGAGAATTCTATGGACTGTATAGTCCATGGGGTCGCAAAGAGTCAGACACTCGACTGAGTGACTTTCACTTTCATTGGGACAACAGTAAATTTTAATATGGATTGTTACATACTATATTTATGTTAAATCTCTTTCTTATAAAAATATAGTATTTGGTTATGTAGAGAAGTGTTCTTGTTTCTAGGAACTAAATGCTGAAGTATTCAGGGATGAGCTGTAATGATGACTACAACCTACTTCTAGGAGGTTCTACATATACAGTGGGATAGATAAAATAGATGTGGTAAAAACTTAATACCTGGTACCTCTAGGTAAGAGGCATACTCTATCAACTTTTCCACAAATTTGAGGTGTTTTATCTTTTTTTAAAGTGTTGAAAATGGACTTGGCTGTGTCCAACTCTTTGAGACCCCATGAATCGCAGCACGCCAGGCCTCCCTGTCCATCACCATCTCACGGAGTTCATTCAAACTCATGTCTACCGAGTCAGTGATGCCATCCAGCCATCTCATCTTCTGTTGTCCCCTTCTCCTCCTGCCCCCAATCCCTCCCAGCATCAGAGTCTTTTCCAATGAGTCAACTCTTCGCATGAGGTGGCCAAAGTATTGGAGTTTCAGCTTAGGCATCAGTCCTTCCAGTGAACACCCAGGACTGATCTTTAGGATGGACTGGCTGGATCTCCTTGCAGTCCAAGGGACTCTCAAGAGTCTTCTCCAACACCACAGTTCAAAAGCATCAATTCTTCAGTGCTCAGCTTTCTTCACAGTCCAACTCTCACATTCACACATGACCACTGGAAAAACCATAGCCTTGACTAGACGGACCTTCATTGGCAAAATCATATCTCTGCTTTTCAATATGCGATCTAGGTTGGTCATAACTTTCCTTCCAAAGAGTAAGTGTCTTTTAATTTCATGGCTGCAGTCACCATCTGCAGTGATTTGGGAGCCTCCCCCCAAAAAAAAAGTCTGACACTGTTTCTACTGTTTCCCCATCTATTTCCCATGAAGTGATGGGACCAGATGCCATGATCTTCATTTTCTGAATGTTGAGCTTTAAGCCAGCTTTTTCACTCTCCTCTTTCACTTTCATCAAGAGGCTTTAAAAGAACTGTAAATCATAGTAAACAAGCAGTTCATAGGGAAGTTTCTCCTCATAGAAGTCTTCTGTATAACAGAGGGAGTAGAGTAGCACCATTTATAACCTTGACTGAGTGAGTGGATCTAGGCATAATCATGAATGACAGCCAATATGCTAAAAAAGAGAAATATCAGAAAGCTTATACCTCCTGTAGGAAGTAGACATCAGCATTTATGAAGTAGTCTTGCCAAAATCAAACACACAAACAAAAAGCTTGAATCTGACCAACTTTCTAGATCTATCAAAATACAAGAAAAACAGGAAACAGGGGAACAAGGGGAACATCATTGTGAAGATGCAATCATCCACACTGGGGAAGAATCTCCCAGGAAACCCACAGGACAATCCAGTTCTTTCCAATCAAATCACTAGCGGGAAAATTGTGGAGGAGAGCTATAGAGTAAAAGAAACATACAAGACCTAGGAACCTATTGCAATTTATGGACCTTATTTGTAATTATATTTCATTCAAACAAACTCATGGGGAAAAGAATATGAGCAACAACTGGGAAATATAAACATGGCTGGGATGATTAATAATGTTGAGGAATTATTTTTTGCTATTTTTAGATACAGTAATGGTATTTTACTTCTGTGTCTTTAAAGAGTTCTTATTGTTTAGAGACATACCTTGAAATATTTATGGGTGAAATAATGTGATGCAGGAGATTTACTTCAAAATAATATAGAAAGAGGTATAGAGGAACAAGAGTATCTATGGATTCGTATTTATTGATGCTACGTAAAACTACATTATACTAATCTCTTTACTATGAAAACAATTAGATATTTGGCTTCTTCCAAAATAAAAGATTAATTGAAAAAAATAAAACAAAAAAAGCCTGGGAGAAAAAAAGTAGAAGGTGGCAGACCCTGCCTTTCTCCCCAGCATTAATTGAACTCCTGCCATGAACCACTTCCTGCTAAAGCCTTTACCTATATTACCCCATGCAGTCCTCACCAAGTCACAGCATTACAAGAAGGGTATTACAGAGATTAAGTGCATATTCCCTGGTGTCAGACCTCCCAGGTTCAAATCTCTGTTCTGCCACCACCTGTTGAGCCAATTAGTTTTAATTTCCTTACCGCTAAAATGGGGATGACAATAATATTATCTACCTCATAGGGCTGTAATGAGGGTTAAACAACTAATTATTTTAAGCAAACGCTTAGGACACTCCCTAACACATACAGACACAGTATAAATATTAGTGCTTATTATTAAAAAGACATAGAACTGGCTTAGAATCTAAAGTTTGGCTGACCCAGAGCTCATCATCCCATTAAGAAAGTGACTAACATGGTCATGAGTAGAGGTAACATTTTGCTTTTGTCATTGATTATAAACTAAAATCCCTGAATAATTAAAGGAGTAAGGGCAAAGTGAAGACATGACATAGGAAATATTCCGAGGACTTCCATCTTCTGCTTAGAAAGTTAGAAAGAGGGTTTCTTTCATCCTAACAAGGAAAAGCTGGATAATATACAAAATCACAGTGATGAAGGAATGGAGATTACAGTGACACCAACTAGCCTGAAATCTAAGAAAAGTGCTTCCAAATAAAGAAGGGACATGAATACTACCTCATCTTGGGCCAGTCATAGGAGGAAGAGATACAATTAGGAAAGAAGAACTCAGCTAACAGATTTAATGAATTTAAAATGCTGAGTATGTGATAGCTTACATACAGAATAGCTGTATGCATGTGATAGCTTAAATACAGAAGCCTTGGGAGTCACAGACACTGAGAGTCCACAGGCACTCTTAGACTCTTTTCCATGGACCTCACTAGGTGACAATGTGAAAGACTGGAGTCAGGGCAGGAGTCTGCAACGGCTTTCCTCATGGAGCGTGTCTGGAGAAGAGGAGTAGTTGCAACTTGTGGAAAGGCAGGAAGCATGGGAGAGGCACTGCAAATTATGCCGAGCCCAGACCTTTGGAGAGCACCATTTCTGGAGCAGGGGCATATCTCTGAGGAAACCCCACCCTCTAAATCTGAAGTGGTTGTTCAGTCACCAAGTCACGTCCGACTTTGAGATCCCATGGACTGTAGCATGCCAGGCCTCCCTGTCCCTCACCATCTCCCGGAGCTTGCCCAAGTTCCTGTCCATTGAATTGGTGATGCCATTCAACCACCTCATCCTCTGTCACTCTCTCCTCCTTCTGCCTTCAATCTTTCCCAGTATCGGGGTCTTTGCCAATGAGTTGGCTATTCACACCAGGTGGCCAAGGTATTGGAGCTTCAGCTTCAGCATCAGTCTTTCCAATGAGTATTCAGAGTTAATTTCCTGTAGGATTGACTGGTTTGATCTCCTTGTTGTTCAGGGGACTCTCAAAAGTCTTCTCCAGCACCACATTTCAAAAGCATCAATTCTTCAGCACTCTGCCTTCATTATGGTCCAGCTCTCACAACTGTACATGACGACTGAAGTATCTGAAGTATGTGCATCATTTTTGAGTATTCTATGGCAAAGCCACTCTGGCCACCTTGTTGGGCACATCTTAAATTGCATTAAAGTATCAGCATCAGAGCTTCAGACATGCCAAGAAAGAAATGTAGGAGTTAATAGAATCTTATATAGTAACTTAAGTGAACATTCATTTATTCAGTTATGCAATACTTATTTACTAATCTGGGTCTGCAATAAATACTATGGATTTAATGGTTAAAATAGATAACAGATACAGCTGCTGTCCTCACAAATTTACTAACCAGGGGTCATGCACAGAGGTTTACTACCAAGTCAACTGGGAGGAAGAAGATGCCAGGTGGGGCAGGATGGAGTCTAGGCTGATAGTTCTGTCAGGGTAATCCATGATTACAGCAGAAGAATGAGAACATGCTGATTTGTGTGTACTTGTTGAGAGGGAGGGAGAGGGTACCCACTCCAGTGTTCTTGCCTGGAGAATCCCAGGGATGGGGGCTGCTGTCTATGGGATCGCACAGAGTCGGACACAACTAAAGTGACTTAGCAGCAGCAGCAGCAGCAGGGAGAGGGTGGTGTTGTTGATCCTAGAAGGCAAAGGAGAAAAGATTGTCTAATTTAAGAGTTACCAACCAGAGTAGAGTCATAGATGGACTGACGTCAAGAATGCAAAGCAAGAAGGGAGATGGAGACTCCCAGGAATGGAAAAGGCTGAGCCAAAAATGATAGTCATGAACACACCAAGGCTGAGCCACAGAGGAGACCTCATAGACACCCATCAGGGTGAAAACACTGCTTAAAAAGCATCTCTTATAGCCTTATTAGCTTTTCCTGCTATAGAGTAATAAGGAAATGTGGTGCTATTTCTTTTACCTTAAAAATCAAGACGTGCATGCATGCTAATCACTTCAGTCACGTTCAGCTTTGTGTGACCTTATGACTGTAGCCCACCAGGTTCCTCTGTCCATGGATTTCTCCAGGCAAGAATACTGGAGTGGGTTCCTGTGCCCTCCTCCAGGGAAAAATCAAGATAGCTATAAATAATAGCTTCAGTCCTTTAACTTCAACACTGAGAAACACGGAAGACTTTAGATTCTTCTCCTACTAGTTCACCAATGACTAGAAATGACATCATCTCCTCTACCTATATTGCCAAGATTCCAGAGTCAGAATCACTTTGGTCAGTGCTGCTGCTTCTTGAGATTATGGTCATAATATAACATCCTTACAAAGACAACCTAAATTTGCCTATTTTTATAGACTCACTGTTCCAGAAGAATGTTCAACAAATCATTTACAGCTGTCCTTTGACTTTATGTGGAAGAGGAAATGGCAACCCACTCCAGTACTCTTGCCTGGAGAATCCCATGGATGGAGGAGCCTGGTGGGCTACAGTCCATGGGGTCACAAAGAGTCTGACACGACTGAGCAACTTCCCTTTTGACTTTACAGTTGATAAATATTTAAGGCAAGACTATTATATACAATAGATCTACTGATGGATGTATGGGATAGACTGATACTACCAATGACGTAGTCTGGTCAAAGAAACAAACAAACAACCTTAATCTGATCAAGTCTCTAGATCTAACTACCACTTTACAGAAAACTCAAAGTTCAAAGGACTATACTAATTTATGCTCCTGTTCAGTTCAGTTCAGTCACTCAGTCGTGTCCGACTCTTTGCAACCCCATGAACTGCTGGACACCAGGCCTCCCTGTCCATCACCATCTCACAGAGTTCACTCAAACTCACGTCCATCGAGTCGGTAATGCCATCCAGCCATCTCATCCTCTGTTGTCCCCTTTTTCTCCTGCCCCCAATCCCTCCCAGCATCAGAATCTTTTCCAATGAGTCAACTCTTCTCATGAGGTAGCCAAAGTACTGGAGTTTCAGCTTTAGCATCATTCCTTCCAAAGAACACCCAGGACTGATCTCCTTTAGAATGAACTGAAGTTACATCTATTGTATTGCATGGTGGAAATTATATACTACTGGACATCTCTTGTCAAGCTTGAAATTGTCTGTAGTAGGAGTATCTACACCACAGAAAGTGACAAGTGCTACAAACTAGGGTTTCATTTCCTGAGCACCTGTTGCTAAACATTCACCAACATACCACTGCCTTACCTTAGTCCCCCAAATGCTCACAGTCAGCAACACTCAATACAAGCAGAAATATGCCAGAGGGGAAGCTGGAGAGGAAAGAGGCAGTAGTCATAAGTGACTGCAGTTAAACATCTTATTTTGTAATCTTAGAAAGACATAAGGCCACCACTAGAACCATGTAAGTAAGGACCCCTAAAATATAATCACTAGTTTTTCAATCTGCTTGGCTCATTCAAGTCTTGTTCAAATGTCATCTAATCAGAAAGTCCTTCTCTAACCATGCTAGCCAATCACTTTCTTTGTCCTTCTCTACCCTTAATTGTCCTGTTTCTCTTCAGAGTACCACCAAGCATTATATTATCTATTTATAATGAACGTAGGTTCTATGAACACAGATTCTGTTTTGTTCAGCGCAGTATCCTAGCACTAAGCACAGTACCTGAGATATGCTCAAGAAACATGGGGTGAATGAACTAAACATCGTGTGCAATAGCGTGGAAGGATGTCTATCAGTTCCATGTCTATCGATAATTATAGGGAACGAATTACACACTATAGAAAGATACTCAGTCAATCCTCATTATCCACAGATTCTGCATTTGCAGATTTTCTGCCTATAACCCCACAGTCAATACTTGCAGCACGTTGGCAATCATTCACAGATATGCACAGAGTAGCAAAAATATTTGAGTCACTCAACGTGCATGTTCCCAGCTGAGGCTGGACAAGGTGACTTCCTTCTCATACCAGTTCTCATACTATAAATACGTGTTCTTCTCATGGTCTATTTGCTGCCATGGCTTTTGCATTTGATTTTTCTGTTTAAAATGGCCCCCAAACATACTGCAAAAGGGCTGCCTGGTATTCTTAAGCATAAGAAGTCTGTGTTTTTCAAAGAAAATACCTGGATATTTTAGATAAGCTTTGTTCAGGTATGAGTCACAGTGCTGTTGGCCAAGGTTAGTGAATTAACTATATATATTAACTTAGGTATCTTTAAACAGAAATACCTATAAACCAATACTTATTGATCAGTTGACAAAAGTGTTGTGACCAGAGGCTCATAGGAACCTATCCCTATATTTTCTCTAGGAGCAGAGCTTCACTGATTCAGGATTCATAGCACCCTTATAGAATGTAACTATCGCAGGTAATGAGGATTGACCTCATAAAGTATGTCCCATTTGTTTTTAAAAATATATAATAGGTAGATAAAGATAGATATAAATTTGTTTATACATAGAAAAATACCTGAAAGTGTATGTGCTAAGTCATTTCAGTCATGTCTGACTCTTTGCAGACCCTATGGACCATAGCCCACCAAGCTCCTCTGTCTATGGGGATTCTCCAGGCAAGAATAATGGAGTGGGTTGCCGTGCCCTCCTCAAGGGGATCTTCCCAACCCAGGAATCGAACCTGTGGCTCTTACGTCTCCTGCACTGGTGGGCAGGCTCTTTACCACTAGTGCCACCTGGGAAGTCCCCTGAAAGTGTATATATATACCAAACTATTTGCAGTGGTTGCATCTGGGGAGTGGAATTAAAGAAATATTAAAAAGTTTCACTATATGCCCATTTTGTCACATTTGCATTTTCCCCATTTTTTTTAAACAAGTAATTACTGTTCTGCTAATTTTTCAAACCTGTATTTTTTAACAAACTAAAACAATAAATTATTTTTAATAGCACTCATAAAGCTAAAAACTAGAGAAAAAGGTCATACAATTTGGAATTTGAGCATATTCATTTTAAAAGAAGTATCAACAAGAAATTGAAAGCCTATAAAGAAATAAAATTAAAATAGACCAGAAAAGTGATAGAAGAGGCAAACTAGCATAAGAAAAGATCAACATTTTTTAACAAATTGCTAAGTAAATAAGAACACAAATAAATAACAAATATCTGTGAGGAGGAGCCCTTTTTTAAGCCAGCAATGATGCAAATGAAAGAGAACATGTAAAAAAAGAGAGTCATCAGGTTTGACCTAACTTATGTCATCAAAGGACCAAATCAGACAAACAAAACAAAACACAAAGGCTTGAAGCAAACAAAACTAACTCATAATATGGTGAAAATAAATAAGCACAGAGCAAAGGAAACTTCTTAGGTTTGACTCTTTTCATATCCCACATTTAACCAGCTAGAATATTTTTAAAGTAGCCTCCTATTTAACTGTTTCAAAAATATTGATGCTTTAATGAGAAATATGCTTTTTAAAATTTCCTCTAAAGAAAGAATACAGCATCAATGTTAGCTTAGTAATTCTCTATAAGAGCAGGTTATTTTTTGTACAGCATTGGGCAAAGAATAAAGAAGGATTGCTGCTCATTTACTGCAGGCATAAGAGTTTTGGGGCAAACACAGGTAGATAGAGAAGCAAGACCTGGCACCCATGCCTAACATGAAGACTGAGAGGCAAAGGCTGTGCTCTGAGTTGAAATCATTCTTGTTTCATGAGCAGAAACTCATGAGGTAAGAAGAATTGGGGTGTTATTTCTCTTCTTTCTCATAGGTAGCAACAATACAGGTCAGCACTAGTTGGGCGTTAGAATAAGAAAAAGTTTAATACACTCATCCCCACCTCCTTGCATCTGCATCCTTCCCCAGCACTACATCCCAGGATCTCCTTTGTCCATGGGGCTCCCTGTAAGATGTTACTTTTAAAAAGAAGTATGTGGATTGAATATTTGAACTGACAGATTCCCAATTAACCCAAATATAAGATAATCTAGACAACTGGAAACCATTTTGGAGCCTTTTCCCTGGGAGGAAAAGAGGAGTTGGAGGAGTAATCTCCATGAGCAACCACTGCAAGAGGGAGGATGTCACAAGCGAAGACGCCTGTTTAGGATGCTGCAAAGGTTTTTTACCACCATTGACATGACTGACATACTTGACAGTCATCAACCAAAGAAGCCAAACAGCTAAAATCTGACCGCTAAATTCAATATATTACATCTTTGTATGACATATTGTTGTTGTTCTGTTGCCCAGTTCAGTTCAGTTCAGTTCAGGCGCTCAGTCGTGTCCGACTCTTTGTGACCCCATGAATCGCAGCACGCCAGTCCTCCCTGTCCATCACCAACTCCCAGAGTTCACTCAGACTCACGTCCATCAAGTCAGTGATGCCATCCAGCCATCTCATCTTCTGTCGTCCCCTTCTCCTCCTGCCCCCAATCCCTCCCAGCATCAGAATCTTTTCCAATAAGTCAACTCTTCGCATGAGGTGGCCAAAGTACTGGAGTTTCAGCTTTAGGATCATTCCTTGCTAGTCTTGCTTAACTCTTTGCAACACCATGGATTGCAGCATGCCAGGCCTCTCTGTCCCTCACCATTTCCCAAAGTTTGCCCAAATTCATGTTCATTGCATCAGTGATGCCATCCAGCTATCTCATCCTCTGACGCTCTCTTCTCCTTCTGCCCTCAATCTTTTCCAACATCAGGGAGTCAGCTGTTCGCATCAGATGACCAAAATACTGGAGTTTCAGCTTCAGCCTCAGTCCTTCCAACAAGTATTCAGGATTGATTACCCTTAAGATTGACTGGTTTGATCTCCTTGCTGTCCAAGGGACTTTCAAGAGTCTTCTCTAGCACCATAGTTCAAAGGGATCAATTCTTCGGCACTCTGCCTTCTTTACAATCCAGCTCTCACAACCATGCGTGACCACTGGGAAGACCACTGTGGTGGTTTAGCTGCTAAATTGTGTCTGACTCTTGTGACCCTATGAACAGTAGCCTGCCAAGCTCCTCTGTCCCTGGGATTCTCCAGGCAAGAATACTGGAGTGGGTTGCCATTTCCTTCTCCAGGGGATCTTCCCAACCCAGGAATCAAACCCAGGTCTCCTGCTTTGCAGGTATATTCTTTACCAACTAAGAGGGAAGCCTGTAGCCTTGACTATATGGACCTTTGTCAGCAATGTCTCTGCTTTCAGCACACTGTCTAGGTTTGTCATAGATTTCCTGCCAAGAAGCAAACATCTTCTGATTTCGTGGCTGCAGTCACCATCCATAGTGATTTTGGACCCCAAGAAGAGGAACTCTGTCACTACTTTCACCATTTCCCCTTCTATTTACCTTGAAGTAATGGAGCTGGATGACACGATCTTAGTTTTTTTTAATATTTAGTTTTAAGCCGGCTCTTTCAGTCTCCTCCTTCACCCTCATCAAAAGGCTCTTTAGTTCCTCTTCGCTTTCTTCCATTAGAGTGGTATCATCCACATATCTGAGGTTGTTGATGTTTTTCCCGCCTATCTTGATTTGAGCTAGTAATTCATCCAGCCTAGCATTTCTCATGATGTGCTCAGCATACAGATTAAACAAACAGGGTGACAATAGACAGCCTTGTCATTCTCCTTTCTTAATCTTGAACCAATCAGTTGTTCCATATAAGGTTCTAACTATTGCTTCCTTCCATCATACAGGTTTCTCAGGAAACAGGTAAGATGGTCTGGTATTCCCATCTCTTCAAGAGCTTTCCACAGTTTGTTATGATCCACACAGTCAAAGGCTTTGGCATAGTCGATGAAACAGTGAGTGAAGTCGCTCAGTCGTGTCCAACTCTTTGCGACCCCATGGACTGTAGCCTACCAGGTTCCTCCATCCACGGGATTTTCCAGGCAAGAATACTGGAGTGGGTTGCTATTTCCTTCTCCAGGAGATCTTCCCAACCCAGGGACTGAACCCAGGTTTCCCGCGTTGTAGACAGACACTTCACCAATGAAACAGAGGTAGATGTTTTTCTGGGCTTTCTCTATGATCCAGTGAATGTTGGCAATTTGCTCTCTGGTTCCTCTTACAGAATAGAAACTGGGAATCTTCAATGAGAAATTGTTCCAAAAGAGTCACAGGTAGCATGAGAATATGCCTGATCAATGGATATGAAATTGTACTGTCTTTCTTTCCCAAGTATGTTTCTTTCCTCGAACAGGAAACATTTCTTTAATTTAAAAAAAAAAAAAGTTTGCAGGGCATTTATTGATCCTTCAGTGTGAACATTTACATGTTTGAGAATAAAATTTGAGTTTATAAGGAGAGGCAAAGATCACTACACAAGCTAATCTTATGCCAAGCCTGCAGTCAAGCTAATTGAATTTTAAGTACAGTGGTGAGTTCCTCGTCTTTCCCACCTCTGAGATATTTCAGTGACTGTAGAAAGAATTTTTCACTGTATATTTTAAAAACACAAAAACAGACAACACTATGACTCACAGATGAACTAAGGAAAGGCTTCTTCTGGGGTTTTTGTTCTCCATCTTTCTTTAGAAGTCTGCAAGAAAGGGAAAAGCATGGACCTTAATTAGCACCTGGCCTTGACCATTTTTAGAGCAGGTAAATTCTGGGGAAACCTTCTAGAAGCCATCACCAACTGTAAAACAAATACATATTAAGTGTTCAGAGTTAACTTCATCTGATGAACTAATAATAAAAAATTTTTATAGGGCTGCTTGCCAGAGGGCTTTAGGCTTTGTTATTGGAAAATAAGAAATTCTAGAGTCTACTTGGCTCAGCATGGCTGATACTTTCAAATTCCCTGATTCCAGCTCCCTATAGTTTCTCAATTTATGAATTCATCTATCCATCATCACTTTGAAAAAATAAAGTGATGCTTCTAGTTTCTCTAGAACTTTTTTGGCACCTGCTTATTTGTGACATTTATCTTTCAGGTGAGAGCATTTTTGGCAATTGCATCTTTTTTCTCCTTCTGTCCTATTTGTATAAGGTCAAATTGGCCTCTATGCTGTGAGCATGAAGTGCTTAATTGGAACAATATTATCCTTTACAATTTACAGAAATATATTTGGCCTCTGTGAAGTGTCATTCTCCTCAGAGAGAATAAGTTGCTTCCTTATTAAGCCCTCTGGAAAAACAGAAATAGTTCTCCTGAATCCTTTGGTGTTGCAAGGCATTCTATCCTGTTGCTGTTAAAGCTAAAGAACAGAAGAAACACAATGGCCTTGAAATTTTATTCTAAAATCACCCCCAAAAGTGAAAAATCTAAAAAATCATAGAGTTGATCTTAGAACTGTAGGCTTCAGAGGAAGAATACCATGGAATCCACATAGGAAAGGCTCACATAAGGATCTACCCCTTATGTGATCTACATATGTGAATCTATCTTGCTTTTCTTTGAGTACCCAGTCTTATACATTCCTATGACTTCAGCTCCCTATTATACAACAACGGCACTAGGTCAAGCAGCCATATTTCTTGGTTCTCTTTTCCTCAAAATTTTAGCAGAAAAGCTACAACCAGAAATCCCATCTTCACAAGACCAAAGTCAATGGAATCATCGGCTTAAAAAATTGTTTTAATTTCACCGTTCAAATTCCTCTCAATCTTTTTCATAAATCTTAGCTCTCTTTATTTCAACATCAGAATTTATCACCATGTACTCAAGAACTACATCTTCCTCAGTTTCCCCATTTTCTCCTCAATGGTATTTCCTTTCCCTTAACCTTTTGATCTCCAGATCATCTGACCGTTTTCACTGCTTCTTCTCTTGTCTTCTGTGTCCTGAATCTTGTCAACCCTTCCTCCTCAGCGCTACTCCTTCCATATGTTTCCACCGCCACTGCCCCCACTCCCCACTCGTGTCCTTATATTATGGGAGAATCCTAAATCATGATAATTTACCCACACCCAGCTCCTCTACCCCATCCTTTTTTTCAGCCCACCATGCCCCATGTAGCCATCTCTGTCTTCTTAAAATTCCATGTTTAGTATTTTGCCCTATGATCCCATCTTTTCCAGAAATTTCCACTCAGGTTTAATCATCTACACTAAAACAACAACTATCATCCATTAGCAGAGTACCCACAACAATCATCACAAGTGCCATGCAAATTGCTTCACATACATTATATATAATCCTCACTACCATTCAAAAAGTTAAATTTTGCTATTCCATTTTAGAATAGAGGAAAGTGAGTCTTAAAATGAGTAAGCAACTCTTCCAGTAATGACTAGAGCTGAATCAAAATGCCCATCAGTTTCACTTTCAAGTGCCTGTTTTACCTGACCATGAAGGTCTCTGATTACCTAATGGATCTTTCCAAACTCTCCCAGCCTACAAATTTGAGAGCCTCGTCAGTTGGCCTACCTGATCTACTACGTCACCACAAACCTTGTGCCCCCAAAGGTGGTGGGCAAGGTCATGCACTCTGAAAGCAGCTTGTCTAGGTTCAGCCCCTGGCACCCTGGCTCACCAACCTGGCTTGTGCCAGCTAGTTACTTAACCTCTCTGCACCTCAACTTTCTCATAAATCCTGATAATAACACTCATCTCAGGGAAATGTTATGAGATTAAATGAGACAATGACTCTCTTCACATGATTTCCATCTGTTTCCTCTGTCAAGAATAATCTTCTGTCTCCTTTCAAGTTATGAAAATACACCACAAACTCAACACTAACTTTTAAGTAATTAATTCTATCTCAATATTTTGTGGTTTGTTTCTTAATTTCATCTACGTACTCTCATAAATATATTTAGAAAATGTCACATTATCTTACTCTTGATTACATATTAACTTCTGGTATTCTTTTGTTCTTCCTTATATAGTGTTTTAGTGTTTTTCTCTTCCCCAAATGATTACAAATTTCCAAAGGACACAGACATTATTTCCTGTATGCCTTACAATAAGAACTTAATACTGTGCTGAGCACAAAATGTTTTACCCCCAAGCTGAGAACTTCAGATTTACATTTCATAAATTATTACTTACGAACCATAATATCAGTTACATTTCATTTTTTCTTCTCTTTGCTGCAGTCAAATCCTCTCCCTAGATTCTAATCATTACCAGCCTAGATTCTAATATTCCAACCCACTGTCTGTACCCTTAGTAACTCATTCACTCATTCGTGGCCAGTAAAGGGACTGAAGGAAGGCCAGTTTGACTGAAACAGGAGGAGATGAGAGGACACAGAGTGTGATTACACCTGAGAGGAGGGCAGAGTCACAACGGGCAGAGCCCATCTCTTTTCCTCGTCTTACTTTAAGACAGAGCACAGTGGCTACAAGCATTCATTCTGGAGCTAGGGAAGTGGGGTCTGAATCCTGACCAAGTAAATGTGGATGATTACCCGTCTCTATGCCTCAGTTTACTTACCTATAAAATGAGAATAATAAAGAAGTTGAAAAAAAAATTAACAAAGTTGATAATGATTATCTTCCAGTTTCTGAGGAAATAAACTCTGAGATAGAAATGTGTATAGAGAGTTCTCTGAGGGGAAACATCAGAAAGGCAGTGAGGGCAGCCACTTGTAAGAGAGGATGAAGTTGAACAGGGAAGCAGCTGCAGCAGTGCCTCAGCTGATCCCACAGAAGAGCTCTGAAGCTGGAATGGTCCTGCAGAGATATCCTGGATTGCAGCAAGTTAACCAGATCTTTGTATCTCTGAATTGACCAATCATTGGATGCAGGGCTTCCCTAGTGGCTCAGATGGTAAAGAATCTGCCTGCAAGGCAGGAGACCCAGGTTCAATCCCTGAATTGGGAAGATCCTCTGGAGAAGGGAATGGCTACCTACTCCAGTATTCTTGCCTGGAGAATTCCATGAACAGAGGAGCCTGGCGGGCTACAGTCCATGGAGTCCCAAAGAGTCAGACACAACTAAGTGACTAACACTTTCACTTATCCCTGGAAAGGTATGCAGCCTTGGGCAAAGCAGCTGCTTTCTGCCAAGGGCAATTTCTGGGCAGAGATTTAACTAAAAGCTGTCAGCAGGACAACACTTCAGGAAATGAGGGAATGAATGTCTTAGTCCTTTGGGGGAGATATTGTTTGACACACCACAGCATCCACTACAGTTAACATAAAGATTAAATGAATTAATACCTATAAATCACTTAGGATGACACCCAGCGTATTTTAGCCCAAGATAAGTGTTAGTTGTTACTTCAGTTTTATTGCCTAGAAGGTCTTTGCTTTACCTGAAGGCTTACTGACTAAAATTTTAAAAGAAGGGTGACAGTATTTCTTTTTATTTCAATTCCCTAAGCAGTGAAACTCTGTAAATATTTATGCATTCATTTGATTATTTATGGGTTTTGCTTCTACCTATTACACAATGCTATAGCTTGTTGTACATTCAAGTGTTTATTTCCATACTGTCTATCACAGCTTAAAACAAAGAGATAACAGTGTGTTCTTAACTAAACATGGTCATCACTAAACATGTCAGAGCAACTGCTGGTTATTTAAGGAGGAAATTAATACACATAGTATTGAAGAGAAGATGAAATTGTAAAAACAGTTCCAAATTTAGGGGCCTTCCTAAATGCCACAAGAACTAAAAGTCGGCATTTCCCTGAATGGATATTCTTTCAGCTACACTCTGGGATTTTTCTCACATCTTGGCATTATTCCCTAGACAACCAGCAATCAAAGTTTGGGGATCCTGGGGCTGTTATTGCAAGAGATTTGATATCACCCTGATGCTGGGAAGGATTGAGGGCAGGAGGAGAAGGGGAAGACAGAGGATGAGATGAATGGCATCACCGACTCGATGGACATGAGTTTGAGTGAACTCCGGGAGTTGGTGATGGACAGGGAGGCCTGACATGCTGCAATTCATGGGGTTGCAAAGAGTCGGACATGATTGAGCAACTGAACTGAACTGAACTGATGTAGCTACAAAACTTTAAATTTAGCAAAAATTGCTAGTATATATCTCTTACCATATATACTATATCCCTCAAAATAATATAATGCTCTGATTCACAATTTATAAACTTATTTAATAGCATTAATGAATAAATATATAGTTTTGTGAATTTTCTTAATCAATGTTTCATAAATGTACAACTATTAAATATTTTATGGTAAGAAAATATTCCCATACACAATCTCTGGACATTTTCATTCCTCCTTATCTCATACACTATGTGTCTTTTTCAACCTGAAGACATCAGAGACACCTGAATCCCCTTAAGGCTAAAGATAATATCTTATTTTTCTATGTATTCCTATAGCACTTTTTAAACAACAGAAAATATTTTAAAAAATCATTTTACAAAGATTTATTGCAAATTTGGTATGTGCCAGACTCTGTACTAGGTGCTAAGATATAATACTGACTAAATATATAATTTTTTACCCTCACATAATTTACAATCTAGTAGAAGAGACAAACCATAAGAAAAAAAAAAATCTATCATTTATACTTTTGATAAAAGATGTGGGGAGAATAAAGGGTATGATGAGTGATTATTTTCTGAGAAGTTGTTTCAGATTAGGTGGGCAAGAGGAGAGAGGAAGATGCCAGGAGAAAAAAAAAGGCAGCGTTCAAGCTGAGATAGAAAGGATGAGTAGGAGTCGACCAACAACACTGATGGCTGGAAAAGGAAGGACTCCTCAGTGTTAACACTGGCAAATGGACAGAATCATTTGCATTTGGAATGCAATTCCAATAAATTTGATTGAAAACTTGACATGCAAATCTTTAAAAATTTGTTTACTTCAGAAACAATTTGATAAAACATATTTTTGGTTGACAGGTGAAATATTCATTCCACTCAAGGACCAACTGTCATGGTAAGTGTTACAACACAAGTACAGGGCAAGCAAGGTGGTCTTAGTCCTCTCAGAGCTTACAGTTCAGCCAGGAGAGACCAACAGACAATGATACAAAAGGGGGTAAGTGCTGGGAAGGGGCTGATATGGGGAGATAAGACAATGGCCCCAAAAGGGGCCATGAAATTCAAAGAGGGCCTCCTGACAGGAAATAGCATATGACTGCAGATGTGCTTTCGTTGGAGATGTAGCTACTGCTACAGTAGCAGTCTGAGCACAAAGTTCAGGGTCCCTCATGGGAAAGGATTAGCCTACCCGCAAAGTTCAGAATGCCTGAAAAGAGGCCTTGACCCCGGAGAGGAGCCTTGAAAGAAGACAGAAAATATGAGGGGATATTCATAACATATCTATAACACATAAACATTTGAAGGGGCTGAACACAAGAACTTGAAACCTTGAAGTTTGTTTTTTTTTAAGAAGTGAAATAAACTAAATTATATTTAAATTTAAATTAATTCATCAAAAATAATTCTACACTAAAAACAAATCAAAAAAAATAAAACAAAGTATTATTTCACTCAATTACAAACCACTGTTTTTCTCAACTCAGTAACTTTTTTTTTTTTGCACTTACCTACTGTTTATGTTTCAATCAAACTTCTTTAATTTAGGAGATCTCATTCACCAAATCACAAGAGAGCCAGTTTTACGTGTGGACTTTATCACACGTACCCCATACATTTCAAAAATAATACAAATACTAATAATGAAAACCACACTATCTGGGCATTTCCTGAGTGTTGTGACTTTGATAGTAGACCCTCAATGGCTTGGCATCTCAGATGGCATTCATTTTGGGGTTTTGTTTGTTATCTCTTCAGACACAACCCTCCATACCCACTCTTCCTTAAATCAGCTAAACTGTTGAATGGCAAAACCTCTCTGCTTTGGGCAACTATAACATTGTAATATAATCTTTCTGTCGTTCCCAATAAAAGTCCATCACTAGACTCCTCAGCCTCACTACATGTTGAGTCTTTAAGTGTGGATTCCACACACTTATGAGTAAGAGAGAAATGAGTAAAGAAAAACGTATATATACCGGATGAAGGAAGTGGAAAACCAGGGGAAGGAAGCAGAAAGGGCAAAAGAGAACAGTTCAGCACAGAAAACAGAGAAAGAGAACTCCAAAGAACTAGAACGCCCTCTCTCATGTACATTATCAGGTTCTCTAGAGTCAGGAAAGTCTTAGCGGTGGTTTTCTTACCATTATCATTTTATAATGATCAGGTACTCCCAGGAATCTAAATGTCTTGCATTTTTTAGTAACTCAACTCAGTTCTAGTCACAGCTCTAAATATGCTTGTGAACCCAAAACCTACTCCATGGTAGGCTTGCACTAGAAGCAAACCTTTCTCAAGCACACCATACGCTCGACCATGATTCACAACCATCCATGGCAAGAACAAGGGATAGGCGTTGCTGCCATGCACTCTTCGTATGCAGAGTAAGTGCCAGAGAGATGAATTCTGATGTCTAAGTGCAAACAAGGGCAATGCCAAGACCAAGCGCCATGCCTGCCCCTGTGGATTCCACCTGCCTCTCTCACAGAATCATAACAGGTTATTAATTTAAATAGAGCCGTCCTTTAGGTTTCCCTGGTGACTCAGATGGTAAAGAATCTGCCTGCAAAGCAGGAGACCAGGGGTCAGTCCCCAGGTCAGGATGATCCCCTGGAGAAGGGAATGGCAACCCACTCCAGTATTCCTGCCTGGAGAAATCCACAGACAGAGAAGCCTGACAGGCTATAGTCCATGGGGTCACAGAGTCAGACATGACTGACCAACTATCACTTTAGCCATAAAATAAACGAAAGAGGATTCTTTTGTGATGGCTATAATTTTTTCCCTTTAAAAAAAAAAAAACCCTTTGGTGGAGGTACCTGTTTACCCTAAATTTAATAAAGTATAGTAAATATTTATAATATCTCTCTAAGCTCCCTTCTGCTAATAGTGAAACACTGAACCACACATGTGCATTGCATGGTAGAAGAACTATCCGCCCCCACTGGGTGTTACCTAATACTTATTTGAAAAACAATTTTTATTTGGATTCATGCTTCACTTCATGCTTTCAAGAGATCTGTATCTGAGAAGGCAGGGAGCTGATTTCCAGAAATTGCTGCACATGCAAGATTTCGGCACTATGTTTACCTCTGGTAAAGCAACTCAACTTTTGTATTTCAAATGTGGTCTCCTGGTCTCTCTCAGATGTTCTTGGGGACCCAGAGCAATACATGAGCTTCTGCTACTACTCACAGGGCACAGTGGTGGCTTTCAGATGGAGTCATTCAGTTAAATCCAAGTATAACAACAGAAAGCAGAGGGGCTTCTCTCCAGCTGGTGTTCAATTGTGCAAGGTATTATCAAGTCCTTTTCCCCAGGCCGGCATCTTCCCTTCTATTCAGTAAATCTCTCCACAGAATCTAAACACCTCGGGTTTAAATGTTGCATGATAAGCCAAGTGCAGCACAGTTAAGACGCCATGCTCCTAACACAAGGGGCCCGGGTTTGATCCCTGATCAGGAAACTAGATCCCATGCGCTGTAACTGAGACTCAAGGCAGCCAAATAAAAAAAAATTTTTAAGGATAAGATGGTATATTTATAAAAAAAAAAAAAAAAAAGTAACACAAAGGGTGGGGCATGAATTCTTATCAGAGCTCTCTGTCAACTTCAGATCCCCTCCCATGAGACTTTAGACCTCCTTGAAGCATTAACCCTGAAAGTGACTTGAACTGTAGAGATCTGGAATCCAGTCTCCTGGATCCCTCTCTGGGATGTCACCCAGAGCCCAACGTATGTTAAATTCCATGGTGGGACAGAGAGGGCAGTAATACAGATAGAAGCTCACCTCAGGAAGAGCCAGGGTTCCTCCAATGTCTGACATATTCAGCCAGCCCTGACCCTGAGCTCACAACAGCCACCATCGCTCTTCATCCTAACATCATGCATGTGCTTAAACACGACAAAAACAATTTCCTACAGCCCATAACAGTCTCTTACACAGTCAGCATAGTTCAGCCATTTAAATACTAATGTGTCTCAAGTACCTATTTTCTAATCCAACAACTCACTTGACTTTCATGTCTTAAAGGCATGTCATAAACGAAATTTTTCTAATCTTAAAGAAATGCAACCCATCCTCATTATTCAATGAATTCATTATTCATTCATTTGCCTGCTCGTTATAAATTATTTATAATCCTCAAATCAGTACACACGATGTTCCCTGATCATTCACAGATGTGTGACGAATGGAAAAGAACCTGAAGGGTTGGACCCCACATTCCCAGAGAGGGGGATCGAGGCAGTGCTCTGCCTTCTGGTTAAGGGTCTCCTGTCTCAGACGGTAAAGCGTCTGCCTACAATGCGGGAGACCCGGGTTCAATCCCTGGGTCAGGAAGATCTCCTGGAGAAGGAAATGGTAACCCACTCCAGTATTCTTGCCTGGAGAATCCCATGGAGCGAGAAGCCTGGTAGGCTACAGGCCATGGGGTCGCAAAGAGTCGGACATGACTGAGCGACTTCACTTCACAGTAAACAAGTGCTCTTTGTAGAGCCACCTTTTCCACATTTTTGTGTATTTTGTTGGGGATTTCACTTTCCAAATGAAGACCACTGAAGGGCTGCCTAGTGTTCCTAAGCATAAGAGGACAGAGACGTGCTGACAGGGAAAAGAGCTGTGTCAGGTACACCCTGTTCAGGCGTGAGTTCTATTGTCATTGGCTTCGAGATCAATGTTAGTGAACCAACATTATATGTTGAACAAGGAGTCTGTGACGGTTAATTTTATGTGTCATTTTTACTGCTCCTTGGGGTGCCTAGATTAAACATTATTTGGGGGTGTGTCTGTGAGGTGTTTTCTGATGCAATTTGCATTTGAATCAGTCAAGCTGATTGCCTTCCCCAGTGTGGGCAGGCATCACCCACTCCTTTGAGGACCTACATAGAACAAAAGGTAGAAGGAGGGATTTGTCACTTGTTCCTCCTGCCTGCCTGGAGCTAGGAATTCTACTCCTGGACTGGGATTTACACCACCAGTTCCCCAGGTTCTCAGGCTTTGGGACTCAGACTGGAATTACACCACCAACTTTCCTGAATTTTCAGCTTGCTTATGGCAACTCATGTACCTTCTCAGCCTCTATAATCATATGAGCTAATTCCTTGCAATAAATTTATTTATATATATATATATACATATTTACTATATTAGTATATATATTCTATATGAACTTTCCAGGTGGCACTAGTGGTAAAGAACACGCCTGCCAATACAGGGGACATAAGAGACAAGGATTCAGTTCTTGGGATGGGAAGATATCTTGGAGGAAGAAATGGCAACCCACTCCAGTATTCTTGCCTGGAGAATCCCATGGACAAAAGAGCCTGGTGGGCTACAGTCCACAGGGTCGCAAAGAATCAGGCATGACTGAAGCGACTTAGCACACATATACTCCATATACATAATATATAGTATGCGTGCACACTCAGTCACTCAGTCACGTCCAGTTCTTAGCGATTCTATGCACTATAGCCCGCCAGGCTCCTCTGTCCATGGGAGATTCTCCAGGCAAGAATGCTAGAGTGGGTTGCTCTGCTCTCCTCCGGGGGATCATCCCAACTCAGGAACAGGACCCACCTCTCCCACGTCTCCTGCATTGCAGGTTGACTCTTTACCCACTGAGCCACCTGGGAAGCACAATATATATATAGTGTGTGTGTGTGTGTGTGTGTGTGTGTGTGTGTGTATATATAATATATATATAATTATATATATACTGCATATATATTCTCTATATACATATATATTAATATATATTCTTTGGAGAACTCTGACCAACACAGTGTCTTTAAATAGAAACACACCTATAACAAGGATATGTATTAAACAGCTAATGAAAATGTCATGACCAAAAGCTCACATGAACATAACCCTGTATTTCCTCTAATTCAGTGTTTGTAGCAACTTCATAGAACAGAACTGGGGTTAATAAGAGAAATGACTGCTGCCATTCTCTGTGTGGGTACATGACTGCTCAGTTGCTTCAGCTGTGGCTGACTCTGTCTGATTCTGTGGACTATAGCCCGCCAGGCTCCTCTGTTCACAGAATTCTCCAAGCAAGAACACTGGAGTGGGTTGCCATGCCCTTCTTCAGGGGATCTTCCTCACCCAGGAATTGAAAAAGCTAGAGATTTCTAGAAAAACATCTACTTCTGCTTCATTGACTATGCTAAAGTCTGACTGTGTAGATCACAACAAACTGTGGAAAATTCTTAAAGAGATGGGAATATCAGACCACCTTACCTACCCCTGAAAAATCTGTATGCAGGTCAAGAAGCAACAGTTAGAACTGGACATGGAACAACAGATTCGTTCCAAATTGGAAAAGGAGTACATCAAGGTTATTTAAGGCTGTCACCCTGCTTATTTAACTTCTATGCTGAGCACATCATTCGAAAGCTGGGTTGGATGAAGCACAAGCTGGCATCAAGAGTGCAGGGAGAAATATCAATAACCTCAGATATGCAATTGACACCACCCTTATGGCAGAAAGTGAAGAGGAAATAAAGAGCCTCTTGATGAAGGTGGAAAAGAATGAAAAACCTGGATTAAAACTCAATATTCAAAAAATGAAGATCTTGGCATCCGGTCCCACCACTTCACGACAGGTAGATGGGGAAACAATGGAAATGGTGACAGACTTTATTTTCTTGGGCTCCAAAAATCACTGCAGATGGTGACTGCAGCCACAGAAATAAAAGATGCTTGGCATCTTTTATGCCAATAAAAGTAATGGCAAACCTGGATGGCATGTTAAAAAGCAGAGACATTACTTGCCAACAAAGGTCCATCTATTCAAAGCTATGGTTTTTCCAGTAGTCATGTTTGGATGTGACAGCAAGACAGTAAAAAAGACTGAGCACCGAAGAACTGATGCCTTTGAACAGGGGTGCTGGAGAAGACTCTTGAGAGTCACTTGGACAACAAGGAGATCAAACCAATCAACCTTAAAGGAAATCAACCCTGAATATTCATTGGAAGGACTGATGCTGAAGCTGAATCTCCAATACTTTGATCACCTGATGCAAAGAGCTGACTCATTGGGAAAGACACTGATGCTGGAAAAGACAGAAGGCAGGAGGAGAAGGGGACAACAGAGCCAACTCAATGGACATGAGTTTGAGCAAGCTCCAGGAGATGGTAAAGGACAGAGAAGCCTGGCATGCTGCAGTCCATGGGGTCACAAAGAGTTGGGCACAACAGGACTGGAAAAGGTCAGTTTTCATTCCAATTCCAAAGAAAGGCAATGCCAAAGAATGCTCAAACTACCGCACAATTGCACTCATCTCACAGGCTAGTAAAGTAATGCTCAAAATTCTCCAAGCCAGGCTTCAGCAATATGTGAACCGTGAACTTCCTGATGTTCAAGCTGGTTTTAGAAAAGGCAGAGGAACCAGAGATCAAATTGCCAACATCCACTGGATCATGGAAAAAGCAAGAGAGTTCTAGAAAAACATGTATTTCTGCTTTATTGACTATGCCAAAGCCTTTGACTGTGTGGATCACAAGAAACTGTGGAAAATTCTAAAAGAGATGGGAATACCAGACATGCCTCTTGAGAAATCTGTATGCAGGTCAGGAAGCAACAGTTAGAACTGGACATGGAACAACAGACTGGTTCCAAATAGGAAAAGGAGTACATCAAGGCTGTATATTGTCACCCTGCTTATTGAAATTCTATGCAGAATACATCATGAGAAACGCTGGACTGGAAGAAACACAAGCTGGAATCAAGATTGCCGGGAGAAATATCAATAACCTCAGATATGCAGATGACACCACCCTTATGGCAGAAAGTGAAGAGGAGCTAAAAAGCCTCTTGATGAAAGTGAAAGAGGAGAGTGAAAAAGTTGGCTTAAAGCTCAACATTCAGAAAACAAAGATCATGGCATCCGGTCCCATCACTTCATAGGAAATAGATGGGGAAACACTGGAAACAGTGTCAGACTTTATTTCTGGGGCTCCAAAATCACTGCAGATGGTGATTGTAGCCATGAAATTAAAAGACCCTTATTCCTTGGAAGAAAAGTTATGACCAACCTAGATAGCGTATTCAAAAGCAGAGACATTACTTTGCCGACTAAGGTCTGTCTAGTCAAGGCTATGGTTTTCCCAGTGGTCATGTATGGATGTGAGAGTTGGACTGTGAAGAAGGCTGAACACCGAAGAATTGATGCTTTTGAACTGTGGTGTTGGAGAAGACTCTTGAGAGTCCCTTGGACTGCAAGGAGATCCAACCAGTCCATTCTAAAGGAGATCAGCCCTGGGATTTCTTTGGAAGGAATGATGCTAAAGCTGAAACTCCAGTACTTTGGCCACCTCACTGGAAGAGTTGACTCATTGGAAAAGACTGTGATGCTGGGAGGGATTGGGGGCAGGAGGAGAAGGGGACGACAGAGGATGAGATGGCTGGATAGCATCATGGACGTGAGTTTGAGTGAACTCCGGGAGTTGGTGATGGACAGGGAGGCCTGGCGTGCTGCAATTCATGGGGTCGCAAAGAGTCAGACATGACTGAGCGGTTGAACTGAACTGAACTGAACTGAGCGACTGAACAACAATAACAACAGGGATGGAACCCGTATCTCCTGCCTCTCTGCATTGACATGCTGGTGAGGCATGTCCTCATCATCTAACACCAAAAAGATCACCATGAGCTCCTAACTTGTCTTTTTACTTCCATCTTTCTCCTCCTAGTTACCCCTCCTCCACTGCCCATGTGAACTGTGGGAACTTCCCCTGCTGAACACTCTGTCCTCTGAAATCACACTGTGCCTGCAGCCACACCTCATCTCCAGATTCCAAAGAAGCACTTGAAGTTCCTGTGATAACAAACTGTTGGAGGTCTCTGCATTGTCAGGCTCTCTTTCCCATATGTTGATCTCTCTGCCTGGGACACCTTTCCTTACCTTTTTAAGTCAATGACACCTACTCATTTTTTGAGCCACAACTCAAATGACACCTCTAACTAAATAAAGTGTTCTCTGATCCAAAGACAGGAAGAGACGGGAGCTCCTTGCTCAGGGTAGCTTCTGCATTTGTTGCATACTTTGCTAAGGGCCTTGATAATATTCAGTAGTAATTGTTTATATTTCCCTATCTCTTTGCCCTACTAGGTTTTGAAAACAGGAACTGTCTTTTCATGTGTGATCTGCAGGAAGTTTCCTATACTACTCAGAATATAGTATTCAGTAAGGAATGATGAAAAATGAATAAGTGAATGAATAAATGATTTCACTCTGACTCACTCTCCTTAATCGTATGTGAATCTCATTCTGGTCTCATTCTCTACCTGCTTAAAGTAACTTTAATTTGATAACTAGCCATTGAAAGAAGGACAGAAGTTTCCAGGCAAAACTGTAACTGCCAGGTGTTGACTATTTTAAAGCCTATGGTTGAAACCAGAAAAATACCTGGCCTCCTGCCTAACCTTTGCTTTGACCAAGAAACTCCCTCTCTCTTTTCTCAACTATCTACAATGTATCCCTGCTTGAAGGTCTAAACTTTTTCTTCTCTAAAAAGCCTTCCCAGCTACCCTCCCATCTGCTCCTAACTTCTGATTAACTTATCTTCTTTTTTTCCCTGAGAAGTTCTTAGTACATGTGATCCAGCACTTTCAATTCTCCTTCTAGGTCTGCTGACCTTTCTCTAGACCTGTCTCCTGAGCAGAGACAGGAGATTCAACACACAGGAGACGTGAAACGTATTTGCTAAGAATTTCCATTCAGTCGCTCAGTTGTGTTCAACTTTGTGTGACCCCATGGACTGCAGCACGCCAGGCTTCCCTGTCCATCATCAACTTCCAGAGCTTACGCTAACTCATGCCCGTTGAGTTGGTGATGCCATCCAACCAACTCATCCTCTGTCGTCCCCTTCTCCCCCTGCCTTCAATCTTTCCCAGCATCAGGGTCTTTGCCAATGATTCAGTTCTTTGGCTCAGGTAGCCAAAGTATTGGAGGTTCAGCTCCAGCATCAGTCCTTCCAATGAACATTCAGGACTGATTTCCTTTAGGATGGACTGGTTGGATCTCCTTGCAGTCCACCAACACCACAGTTCAAAAGCATCAATTCTTCAGCGCTCAGTTTTCCTTACAGTCCAACACTTACATCCATACATGACTACTGGAAAAACCATAACTTTGACTAGACAGACATTTGTTGGCAAAGTAACGTCTCTGCTTTTTAATATGCTGTCTAGGTTGCTCATAGCTTTTCTTCCAAGGAGCAAGTGTCTTTTAATTTCATGGCTGCTGTCACCACCTGCAGTAATTCTGGAGGTCAAAAAATTAAAGTCTCTCCCTGTTTCCATTGTTTCTCCATCTATATGCCATGAAATGATGGGACCAGATACCATGACCTTAGTTTTCTCAATGTTGAGTTTTCAGCCAACTTTTTCACTCTCCTCTTTCACTTTCATCAAGAGGTTCTTTAGTTAATTGCTTTCTACCATAGTGTCGTGTCATCTGCATATCTGAGGTTATTGATATTTCTCCCAGCAATCTTGATTCCAGCTTGTGCTTCATCCAGCCTAGCATTTCTCATGATGTGCTCTGCATATAACTTAAATAAGCAGGGTGACAATATGCAGCCTTGATGTACTCCTTTTCCAATTTGGAACCAGTCTGTTTTTCCATGTCCAGTTCTAACTGTTACTTGTTGACCTGCATACAAATTTCTCAGGAGGCAGATCAGGTGGTCTGGCATTCCCATCTCTTTCAGAATTCTCCAGTTTGTTGTGATCCACATTATCAAAGGCTTTGGCATAGACAATAAAGCAGAAATAGATGTTTTTCTGGAACTCTCTTGCTTTTTCGATGATCCAGCGGATGTTGGCAATTTGATCTCTGGTTCCTCTGCCTTTTCTAAAACCAGCTTGAACACCTGGAAGTTCACGGTTTACATACTGTTGAAGCCTGGCTTGGAGAATTTTGAGCATTATTTTGCTAGTGTGTGAGATGAGTGCAGTAGTGTGGTAGTTTGAGCATCCTTTGGCATTGCCTTTCTTTGGGATTGGAATGAAAACTGACCTCTTCCAGTCCTGTGGCCACTGCTGAGTTTTCCAAATTTGCTGGCATATTGAGTGCAGCACTTTCACAGCATTATCATTCACGATTTGAAATAGCTCCACTGGAATGCCATCACCTCCACTAGCTTTGATTGTAGTGATGCTTCCTAAGGCCCACTTGACTTCACATTCCAGGATGTCTGGCTCTAGGTGAGTGATCACACGATCGTGGTTATCTGGGTCATGAAAATCTTTTTTGTACAGTTCTTCTGTGTATTCTTGCCACTTCTTCTTCATATCTTCTGCTTCTGTTAGGTCCATACCATTTCTGTCCTTTATTGAGCCCATCTTTGCATGAAATATTCCCTTGGTATCTCTAATTTTCTTGAAGAAATCTCTAGTCTTTCTTTCTATTGTTTTCCTCTATTTCTTTGCACTGATCCCTGAGGGAGGCTTTCTTATCTCTCCTTGCTATTCTTTGAAACTCTGTATTCAAATGAGTATATCTTTCCTTTTCTCCTTTGCCTTTCGCATCTTTTCTTTTCTCAGCTATTTGTAAGGCCTCCCCAGACAGCCATTTTCCCTTTTTACATTCCTTTTTCCTGGGGATGGTCTTGATCACTGCCTCCTGTACAATATCATGAACCTCCGTCCATAGTGCTTCAGGCACTCTGTCTATCAGATCTAATCCCTTGAATCTATTTGTCACTTCCACTGCATAATCATAAAGGATTTGATTTAGGTCATACCTGAATGGTCTAGTGGTTTTCCTTACTTTTTTCAATATAAGTCTGAATTTGGCAATAAGGAGTTCATGATTTGAGTCACAGTCAGCTCCCGGTCTTGTTTTTGCTGACTGTATAGAGCTTCTCCATTTTTGGCTGAAAAGAATATAATCAATCTGATTTCAGTATTGACCATCTGGTGATGCCCATGTGTAGAGTCTTCTCTTGTGTTGTTGGAAGAGGGTGTTTGCTATGACCAGTGCATTCTCTTGGCAAAACTCTGTTAGCCTTTGACCTGCTTCATTCTGTACTCCAAGGCCAAATTTGCCAGCTACTCCAGGTTTCTCTTGACTTCCTACTTTTGCATTCTAGTCCCCTCAAAGAAAAGGACATCTTTTTTGGGTGTTAGTTCTAAAAGGTCATGTAGGTCTTCATAGAACCATTCAACCTCAGCTTCTTCAGCTTTACTGGTTGGGGCATAGACTTGGATTACTGTGATACTGAATGGTTTGCCTTGGAAACAAACAGAGATCATTCTGTTGTTTTTCAGATTGCATCCAATTACTGCATTTCAGACTCTTTTGTTGACTGTGATGGCTACTCCATTTCTTCTAAGGGATTTTCCTCCATAATACTAGATATAATGGTCATATGAGTTATATTCACCCATTCTAGTCCATTTTAGTTCGCTCATTCCTAAAAAGTCAGTGTTCACTTTGCCATCTCCTGTTTGGCCACTTGCAAAGCTGAGCACTGAAGCATTGATGCTTTCGAACTGTGGTGTTGGAGAAGACTCTTGAGAGTCCCTTGGACTGCAAGGAGATCCAACCAGTCCATTCTAAAGGAGATCAGCCCTGAGATTTCTTTGGAAGGAATGATGCTAAAGCTGAAACTCCAGTACTTTGGCCACCTCACTGGAAGAGTTGACTCATTGGAAAAGATTCTGATGCTGGGAGGGATTGGGGGCAGGAGGAGAAGGGGACGACAGAGGATGAGATGGCTGGATGGCATCACTGACTCGACGGACGTGAGTCTGAGTGAACTCCGGGAGTTGGTGATGGACAGGGAGGCCTGGCGTGCTGCAGTTCATGGGGTTGCAAAGAGTCGGACACGACTGAGCGACTGAACTGAACTGAACTGAACTGAATTTGCCTTGATTCATGGACCTAACATTCCAGGTTCCTATGCAATACTGCTTTTTTACAGCATCAGACTTTACTTCCATCAACAGTCACATCCACAACTGGGTGTTGTTTTTGCTTTGACTCCATCTCTTCATTCTTTCTGGAGTTATTTCTCCACTGATCATCAGTCTGAGTGAACTCCAGGAGATGGTGATGAACAGGGAGGCCTGGCGTGCTGCGATTCATGGGGTCGCAAAGAGTCGGACACGACTGAGCGACTGAACTGAACTGAACTGAACCGACCTGGGGAGTTCATTTTTCAGTGTCCTATCTTTTTGCCTTTTCATACTGCTCAGTATGAAAGTGAATCCCAATAATTCTATGAGGTAGGTGTTACAAATAGCATAGGAGCATAGCAATAAAGATTGAGACTAATGTTCTAGGATCTAACTGTCGGGGCTGTAATCCTGATGTCCCATTCTCTCTGGGAAACTTTAAGTTACTAAATCTCTTTATGCCTCAGTTTCCCCATCTATACAATGAGATTAATGAAACCACATATCTATTGCTTATATCTTTCATCCTTATTAAAAGAGAGAATGCATACCAATCACTAAGCAAATTCCTTAGCACAGTCCCTGGCCCACTGTGCATACTCAGTACATTTCCTGTTTACTTGCTCAGTCCTGTCTGACTCTTTTGCAACCCCACAGACTGTAGTCCACCAGGCTCCTCTGTCCATGGGATTTTCCAGGCAAGGATACTAGAGTAGTCTGCCATTTTCTTCTCCAGGGGATCTTCCCAACCCAGGGATCAAATCCAGGTCTCCTGAATTGCAGATTCTTTACCATCTGAGCCACAAGGGAAGCCCCTACTTAATACATAGTTGGCTATGCTGTGCCATGCTAAGTTGCTTCAGTAGTGTCCAACTCTGTCCATGGAATTCTCCAGGCAGAAATACTGGAGTGGGATGCTGTGCCCTCCTCCAGAGGATATTCCCAACCCAGGGATCAAACCCGTACCTCCACTGGCAGGCAGGTTTTTTACCACTAGTGCTACCAATCTATTTTGTAGTGATAAGAATACGTGCTAAAGAATAAATTATCCTGTTTTATATAGGAACTTCTCACTAGCTCTGTGATGACCTAGAGGGGTGAGATGGCAGGGTGGTGGGAGTGTGGGGAGGAAGGAGGGATGCTCAAGAGGGGGAATATATGCATAGTTAGAGCTGATTCACGTTGTTGTATGGAAGAAACCAATACAACACTGTAAAGTAATTATCCTCCAACTAAAAATTAAAATGAAAAAAAAAAGACAAATATATTATCCAAGATCACTCAGAGATAAATTGAGAGGTAGGGCTGAAGTAGCAGAAAGTTAAGAGGGTTTCAAATGGTAAAATGACAAGGCTGAAGTGGGAGTAACACAGGTAAGCTGACTCGAAGAGGAGGGTCTCAGAAACAGTCCTGTTGGGTCCATACAAGGGGGAAGGCTGCACAGACAGAGATCATGGCAGGATGCTGTGATCCTGGTGAGCAACGCTCGGGGTGAAGGGATGAGCAATACAACACAGGAGAGTGCATTCTAGAATGGGGTTTGAGGGCATATTGGTTCAGATAAGGCACACAGGACCAAACAGAGCAAGATGGGCTGGAAAAGAGTTCAACACAATGAGCAAGTAAGAGCACCCCCCAGGTGAGTCTCATCCCAGGAGATAAACACCACCCTGAAGCCTGTGACAAAGGAGTGTCTGGAAATAAAGCTGTGACTGCTTTAATCTGAGGGAAGGAGTACCCCTGTGGCATTTCTCACTTGTACTTGGTTATTTCACCTACATTTTCTTCCCTTTGGGCCAAGATCAGCTATGTGCTTGTGCCCACCCTTGCAGCCAACATCTACATTAGGCAGAGAAAGCACAGTGCCCAGGGTCTAAGATACTTTCAGTGGTGCATGCAAATATTTTCATTTTCATTACTTTTCAAATTGGAAGAGAAAAATAACATAAAAATAATGAATACATAAAAATGAATCCACCCCATGTTGTACACATCTTTATATCAACACAGTCCTAAACTATGATTATCAATGTGGAGGAAGGGGTCTTTGAAGGCAAAAGTCCTCAGCTTAGTGAGGGAATTACTTTCTAGATAAAGCACCAAAGTCATAATGCAGTCCTGCCAATCGTGTGGGGTGGACTCAGTGAACAAGAAATGCTTAAAAAGACTTGGGAAAAGCCCAGAACACGAGGGACCTATGTTTGGAAAAGAAATCTCTCTTTGGGGTGAGGACAAAGAAGATGCCAGATTCTGCCCACAACCCCCCCAGCCCCACCCGCCACCTCAGCAAGGGTACAGCTTTGTATCCACCCACATTAATTACACCTATGGGACCCATTCAGTCATTTTCATGCAACATCGAAGATGACCCAAGCACTTTGGCATCTTTGTTTCTATCATTTGCTCAAGCTCTTCCTCATGTTCGGCCTGTGAAATACCTAGCTCATTGATACTGCCTCAAAATGTTTTTTAAAATGACAGCATCAATTTTCCTTGTTTTGAGCTCTTGAATCATTCATTTAGAAGAATGGAATTTTCATGCTGCAACCTAAATAAGACCTATACATCTATTCTTACAAAATATTAGGATCAATTAAGAAGAACTCTTATCACTGAAATCTTTTGAACAAGTAAGAAAGACACGGAGTTGCTCTTCCTTCTTATTTTGCACTGAACACAATCCATTGGGGTTTATAAATACACTTTATCAAATCCCTCTGTGCAAGTAGTCCTGAGTGTTTCCCCCACCAACCCTGCACCATGAGAGAATGAATAAATGAATATCTAAGAGGGCCCGCACAATACCCACGAGATAATCGGCATGCTGCAAGTGTCTGAAGATATCGTGTATGATAGACACCAAGGAGTGACCCTGTGCGTTTTACTCCTGAATTACTGGTTGGCAGAAATGGCTGAGCAATACAAACAGATCCGAGGAGGATACAACAGATAAACTCAGAAAACCCGTGGGCATGATTAGTAGATGGCAGAAATATATTTCTGTCCCCTGCCACCCCCACAGATTTACGCAGGACACAGTTTCTGATTTTCTTTGTTTTTCAATCTCAGTCTATTCTAGCTCCAGTGACTGACTACAAATGGCCACACTGTTTACAGAAGGCTGGGGTGTCAGTTGTTGAAGGAAGATGGAATCGAGCAAGTCCACCTCCCACTCCAGAAGTCTGGTTCCCAGCTCGGTGGAGGCTCTTGGGGTTCCAGCCTCCTAGGGAGTCAGTGAAGACCACTGGAGGTGATCTCTAAATCCAATCTCTGGGAGACCAGCTTGCAGCGGCCTTGCAAGCGGAAGGAGACAGAGGGAGCGTCCCCACAACAGCCACAGTGAAAATAATTATTCTGATCCACCAACACCAACTAAACTATGAGAACGGTCTTGTAAGCAAGGTCTGCTTTAATAGAAACATAAGTATTATGCATTGCAGTCTATTATAAATTGGTTGTAATTTTCTCCTGACACTTTCTGAATTAGTTAGTATACAAAAATAATAATAATAATAATAACAAATGCCACAAAGCAAAAAAAAAAGCAAACTCAATGTCTGAAGGTTAATGATTGCTCATGAAAGCCACAGAAATAAATTATCTGCCTAGGGACACTGTCACATGATCAGCACAAAAGCAGCAAGAGCCAAAAATGTTTATGTAGAGGGAAAAAACACTGTCAGCGTCACAGAACCCTTCCCCCCACAGCTAAATTCGAGTCCTGAGCCAGCCAGCTGCTCCTGACTGCTTACATTAAACTAATTTGTGCTGCTACATTGCAGCTGCTTAATTTTTAGGCTGAACTTTATCACCAATAAGTGTTACAATAACAAGCGATATGATGGTATCTCTGAAGAAATATCCATCAACCTCCAAACAATGACAGCTTCAGGAGAGGAGACTGCAGAAAAACAAATTAAAAAAAAAAAAGAAAAGAAAATCACCCCCACACTGCCTCTTTAAAGGGGGGGAGGGGCGAACTTTTAGTGGGAAAGGCTTTAAAACGCTGCTTTGTTCCGAAGGCCATTCTGAAACGAAGAAGGGGGATGATTGAAAAGGTTAGCGAGCAGGGGAGGAGTTAACAAGTAAGATGTGCTTTTGCTAAGAGAGGGTGATTTGCAAGGTGAGAGCCTGAGATGGGAGAAGGCAATTTTGCTACAACAATGCATCCAGCCCCTCTCTTTCTCTTGCTCACTGCCCCCCTCACTCCCTACCCCAAACCTTATGCCAACCCAACCTGGAGCTTAAGCCGTGATTCCAGACTTGTTCTCAACATTCTCCTCTGGCCAGCCCGGCCCTGGAGCTGACAGTATTACTTGTTGTTCCCCAGGTCTTCCTGTGTTGTTTTCCTAGCCCAGTGTAAATGCAGAAACTCTTCTTTGGACAGAAACAGACACTGACCTGAACTGGTTTCAATTCCTGCCAAATATGCAGGCACTGTTTTTGCTACATTTTGGAATTTGGCTTACACCCTACATCAGGCATTTATTTGTACTCAGAACTAGAATAGAGACCTAACTACTTAAAACAAAAAAGATTTTTTTTTAAGCATTAGGAATGCACTGAAACTTTTCCACTATTAATTCATCTGAATATGATGAATGTTTTTTAGTTGAGCTATCTCATTACCCTCTCCTGTTTACTATGTGTGTGTGGGGGGAAGGTAGGGGTGGAAGGGTAAAGGTTGCGGGGGACAATTCAGCTTCACCCTGCTCAGTAATTACAAAAACAATTCCTTTGAAAGCCGGGGAAGAACACTCATGTCAGCTATTTACAGCATTTTTTAAATTCTGTGGTTTTTAGAATTAAGGTTCAAAGTGAGTGTCACTAATGTTGAGTAATAAAGTAGTTTTCCTTGCACAAAGATACTCTAAATTTAAAGAGAGATGTTTACGCTGGAATAATTTTCTCTGGCAGGAAAGAGGGGCGGGGGGAGATTTAGACCCGCCCCTGTTTTTTTCAACTCCATGACACCTTTACACCTCGTGGTCCCAGCCCAGCCCTAGCAGTATTTGCTTTTTTCAGGCGGCTGATAAATCACACTACGGAGCTGACTCAGAATGCCACAGGGGCAGGGCCTTGTTTCCATGGGTTTCTGTTGATGTCCCCCGACTGTGGCTCGGTGAGTGTGTTTGTGAGAGCTCTCTAAGGGACAATCCCAGAGGATGTGGATATGGAAGGAGTCCCTAGGGCCCGGCAGGATGGCTCAGCCCCTGTGCCAAGTGGGTCACTGTTGTGCAACTCCAGGCTTTCTCTCCACCCAGGGCTCCGCGGGACGTCTCTGTCTGCTGTTGGCAAGGCTTTAAGACTGCTGGGAACTCAGACACAAGCATCCTGGGGCCTGGAGGTGTGGCAGGGTGTAACTTGAATGAGGGTAACTTTCTAAAAGGCGCCTAACCATAGGCAGCCTGGGAAGGCATTAAGATGGGAGAATAATGGAAGGGAGGATCTTTGAACAGCCACTCAATTTTCTTAATTCTGGAGTCCTCTGCTTCCTTTGGTTGCCCTTGAACAGAGTACAAGGCCTTCTTACAGTTGGAGGCCAGTTATTGTTCAGTTGCTAAGTCATATCTGACTCTTCGTGACCCCATGGACTGCAGACACCAGGTTTCCTTGTTCTTCATTATGTCCCAGAGTTTGCTCAAACTCATGTCCATTGAGTCAATGATGCCATCCAACCATCTCATCCTCTGTCATCCCCTTCTCTTCCTGCCCTCAATCTTTCCCAGCATCAGGGTCTTTTCCAGTGAGTCAGCTCTTCACATCAGGTGGCCAAAGTATTGCAGCTTCAGCTTCAGCATCAGTCCTTCCAGTGGATGTTCAGGGTTGATTTCCTTTAGGATTGAACAGTTTGGTTTCCTTGCTGTCCAAGGGATTCTCGAGATGGACATCCTGTCAAAACTTCAAGTGTGAAATGAGGAATTAATTTGATGGAATGTATCCATCTATCTCACCGGTTTCTCCAGACCTGGACTGAACTGGTCTGACGAGGACACTTGAAGGCTAGTGAATGAGTTCATACATTTGGTGTGGAAGACAGAGCTAAAGATGTGGGTGCTGGTGTGTATGTGTGAATGTGTACACACGCGTTTGTGTGGGGAGCACATATGAATTCAGAAACAGTCGGTATCTGAGGCTGTTTAATCCTGGATCTTGCAGGTTAGTTTTTCTCTCTGTTTGGACTTGAGGCCTCTGTCACAACCATGCCCCAGCAGATCATCAGTCAGGCCAAGAAGCATCATAGCTTGATCCCCCTTCATATTTACTGGAGCAGGAGGTACTGGAGCAACACTGCACGTCTTGTACCTGGCCTTGTTCAATCACGATGTCAGGTGGGCCAAAAAGAGTAACCCAGAACCCTGGAACCAGCTGGGTCCTAATGATCAATACAAGTTCTATTCAGTGAAGGTAGATTACAGAAAACTGAATAAAGAAGGTCCAGACTTCTAAATGAAGCATTTCACTATAAAGCTGCTTAGAATGGAGGTCTCCCAGAAGCTGTCCACAGAATTTTCCACTTAATCAGGAAATATCTCCCCTCTAAATGCATGAAATCATGTTGGTGTTTTCTGTTGGGGTTTACACGGATTAATAAATAGTCTGAAACTTGAAAAAAAAAAAAAAAAGGAAACAGTTGCTATGAAGACATTCTTCTTCATTCTCAAGCCAGCCCCATGATGACAGAAAGAACTTGCTACCAGCCAGAAATGATGTCTCAGCATTGAGCAGTTTGAATTGGCTACTTTCCTGAAAATCTCTAGAAACAGATCTTTTTCCATGTAGCCTTTTCCAGAACAGTGACAAATTAGCATAGACTCTGCAGATCCTGAATTAGGATCATAACTCAGGAACGTGGCTACATTTACCCCTGTGAGCTCCATAAGCATCGAGGCCTTATAGCTGCAGATTCCCTCAGCTGTCTCTGAACTTCCCTCAATCTAACTTTGCTTTTAAGCTAGAAATTATGCCTTTTTGGCTTCTAATTGTCAGAGAAGTGAAAACAGTTAATGAGGTAGGTTGTCATTTCCAATTCACAGCATTAATGTTTATCATCATCAGCTTGTGATGTATCATTTTTCACACAGTATGGAAAGCAATATATATGACTAAGGAGTATAAGTGCTATTCTGCACTTTTGCTTTCCTGTTGAGCGACTGAAATGAACTGAACTGAACTGAACTGTGAGCACATAGGCCAAATTATAAAGTGACAAAAGTCAGATATCTAAGTATTCGTTCTTAGGATTATAAGTGACTTATCTCTAAAATTAAAACTGCTGTCACTATTAAAACTTTTTAAAATATTTGTTTTTGCCTGCACTGGGTCTTCATCGCTATGCACAGGCTTTCTCAAGTTGTGGCAAGCGGGCACTAGTCTCTAGTTGTGTGCACTACTCTCTAGTTGTGTGCACAGGCTTCTCGTTGCAGTGACTTCTTTTGTTGCTCAGCATGGTCCCCAGGCACTTGGACTTCAGTAATGTCAGCACTTAGGCTCAGTAGCTGTGGCTCACCGGCTCCAGACTGCTGGTATACAGGCTCAGTTGTCCCGTCGCCTGTGGGATCTTCCTGGACCAGGGATCGAACTGGTGTCCCTTGCATTGCAAGACAGATTCTTAACCACTGGACCACTAGGGAAGTCCAACATTTTTATGTAAGTTCATGATAAAATATTTCTGTCCTAAAATCATAAATTTCTTTACAGGTCATCAAAAGAGATGATGTACGTGAAAATGTCTTGCAAACAGTGGATGCTATTTAAACATAAAGGATATCCACATCTGTTTTCAAATTTTAACCATAATCTCTTCTTTTATTTGCAACAAAAGTAAAGAAAGGTAAACTGATCAGGCAAAATATTCCAGGAAACAGGACTCAAAGACAAGTCTTGTCACAGTTCTTCACTCAACCAGTATTTACTGTGTGTTTATGGTGTATACAGTGAGGGTATTGTGTGTTTATTGTGTATACTGATGTCATGGGACTTGAGAGGCACTTTGAATAACATTCTCCTGCTTCCTGGTGGTTCAGACTATAAAGCGTCTGTCTATAATGCTGGAGACACGGGTTCGATCCCTGGGTTGGGAAGATCCCCTGGAGAAGGAAATGGCAATCCACTCTAGGACTACTGCCTGGAAAATCCCATGGACAGAGGAGCCCGGTAGTCTACAGCCCATGGGGTCGCAAAGACTCGGACATGACTGAGCAACTTCACTCCACTTCACTTCTCCTGCTTGAAATACATATCCTCACTAGTGGAAAACATCCCCCCATTCAAACGCAAAGAGGTGAGACAACAGAGCAAGAAGCCAGTATCTCTGAAATCCCTCAGTTGGCATGTACTTGACTGTACTGAATGGTAAACGATGGGAAAGATTTGGATAGAGATGCCTGATGGCTAAGACTGTAACGAATCGGCCTGCAGTGCAGGAGACCTGGGTTCGATCCCTGGATCAGGAAGATTCCCTGGAGGAGGGAATGACTACCCACTCTAGTATTCTTGCCTGGAGAATTCTATAACAGAGGAGGCTGGCGGGCTACAGTCCATGAGGTCACAAAGTCAGACATGACTGAGCACGCACACACACCTATAGGGAGAGCCCACCTGTCCAATAGGCACACTTGGCCCTATGCCCAGAGCCCAGGATACTTTTAAGTACCTATGAAAATGTTCCAATTTCTTTTAAAATCAGGAGACAAAGGAAACTGTTAAGCCAAAGAATGTTTCAATTTATAATATTAATACATTCATCTTTGTATTAACAAAATCATAAAATAATTTTTAACATTTCTTTTAAGGGAGGAAAAGTTCATGAAGGCAAAATTGCTTGTATTAGTTTCCTGCTGCTGTTGTAATAAATTAGGACAAACTTGATATCATTATCTTACAGTTCTGGTGGTCAGAAGAACAAAATGAATTTCATGAGGCTGGACACATGGGGGCTTGTTCCCCATAGAGAGGAAAAATTGAGGGCCCTACATCAGCTGAGAGCCTGGCAAGAGCCCCATTGAAGTGAGAGGCCAATCTTATTGGGAACCTCTGGGACTCCACCTTCTGATACAAGGGTATGGAGGATCCCTACCACCTTCTGCATGTGAATACATACTGATCCCACCAGCTCATTCACTTTAGAATAAAGTTTCTAAAGCCAATGCTCATAGCCAGAGGCAAACAGAACAAGATGGTTAAAATACCTCCACTCAATTCAGTGGATGTTTTCTAGAGACAGACTTTCTTGTCCAAACCTTGTTCTCTAAGGTCCCGGCAGTGTATTCTTAAAATGACCTTTAAGAATCTAAGGGACACATTTTCAGGACTGGAATTATAATTACAAGAAGAATGTGCAAGGCAGCTATTTCTGGTACCATGATGGATAGGATAGTGATGTTTATGAAAACAAACGAGTTGAGCAATGTTCCAGCAGACTTCATCCTGCCAGGGAAGACCATTGGGCCAACAGGACCCACGGTTTCCTTTACTAAGAGGGATTTGTCTCCCCATAATATTATGTAATTGACTCACATCTCCTCATTTTTCGTTTAACAAACCCAGACACAGCTCCAGAGATGCCAAGTCCACACATATTTCATTTTTTTTTATCAGATATTTAACACAAGGAGACACATTTGCAGTCTACAGTTTAAACAACAGTCTAGGAAACTTTTGTGATTGTAGGACCTACTTTCAGCTTTCCTGTAATCCATTCCTCTGTATTACCATCTGTAAAATGGATATAGCAGTAATAAACCAAGTCATGAAATTATTTATAGGAATAACCACTGATGGGGATTGTATAGCACTTTACACATATAAAATCCTAAATAGTCCAAGCAATAAAAAGTAACATTTCCCAGTGACATCTCCATGAAAGCTAGTTTTTTTCTGAACAGGTATAAATTTTCCACAGAGATGCCTAAACTACAGTACTGCACACATAGATGTGAAATATAAACCTGATAGAAAAACAGAGCTGTGTGATGAAATCTGAATTTAAATGTTGGAATTTTATCTCAATACATCTAGCAATCTTCTTTTTGTTGTTGTTGTTTTTATTGCATATTGCATTTTGGTTTTCTTCCCATCATGAGAGGAAAATAAAAATCACAGAAACTATTTTACAGACAGGCCTACCAAATACTTCCTGAGTCTCTTAGCGAAAGACCAGGTCTTCAGAAAACTTCTATAAGGGAAAATTCTTTGAACTGTTTTACAGCCATTTGATCATTGGAGATTTTGATTATTTGCATTATTCTAAAATATCTTCATTCTCTAAAGCCTGGTAATAGTAAGTATTGTAGGAGACACTTTGATAAATAAGAGAAAACTAATAAATAATAGTAAAAAAAAATTCCTCACTGAAGAGAACTGACATGGGGAAGGGATGGAAATTGACAATGGAAATTTGGTGCTGCTTTATTTTTAAGAAAAGAAAATAATTCCCCACCACTGATACACAATTTTTATAAAAACAAGGTTTAAAAACAGTAAAAAGAGCAAAATCATGAAGGTTGAGGCATTAAGTGGGATTTCTGCAGAGAAATTACGTAACAACACTTTGGAAAGAAGATTTAGGTGAAACTAGAATAGTGACATCCTGAATACTGTTTGGCCACAGACAGTAGAAATTTCTCCCTTTGTAGTGCCTTTCACCTCATCTCTGCAGGACAGAATAGGGAACAGAGTAAACTCTGAACAGCAGAAAACTATATCCAACTTGCAACAGGATAAAAAGAAACCATGAGTGTTGTATCATTCCAAAATATTCTTGGACATTCCCTAGATTTTTTTTTTTTCCATCTTGCTGCTATACTTGCCCAACCATGCTGGGGTGTTATGCTATTTTAGACAAGAGTTAACAGGTCTTTTATATACACACATTTCCACATTCCAATGAGACCTATTATATCCTTTTCCTCCCCACCCCACCCCCCCCACACACACACGCACACTCACCACTCTCTCTCCTCCTCCATTCACACAGTACCCTCTCCATCCACTCATTTTTCCTTGTTGTTTAACACTTCCCAATGACTGAATGTTTCCAAAGCCATGCAAACCCACAGGACTGAGAAAGGTTTCCATCACATGACATGGTTGACTCTGCAGTCAGAAAGCAGGTAAAACAGCAAATGGCAGGGAAAGAAAGGGCTTAGACTGGGCTGATAATTAAGTGAGGGGGTGGGAACAGGCCTCCAGGAATACTGTAGCACATTTCTACTCACCCTGTTTCATGTAGACCAACAGCATCAGCTGGGATCTTGTCAGAAATGCAGAAACTTAGGGCTCACTTGGATTCAAATCTATTTAATCAGAATCTGCATTTTAACAAGACCCCTAGATGAGTCAGAGACACTAAGGATAGAGAAACACTTCCTTGGGTCAGTCTCTTGCCACCAGAAAACTAAAGATAGTAGTCAAAAACATAAACATTTATATCCAATAACGGAACAAAATTATAATTTCCCTTGATATTTCGAGAACTATCAGGCTTCGCAACCAAGATGCAGTAAGCTCCTCCTGCTTTCATCTGCTATCCTTCTCATTATTTAGGAGGGTTCTCTGTGCTTGACATGCAGATTCCCTCAGTCAGCCCAATGACTTCATGGCAATGCAAGGAAACTACAGTCTAAAATCTGGGCTTTGGAACAGAGGCCTAAGGCCCCACTCCACCTGCCCAGACAATTAACACTGTGATGGGCACTCCACCCTCCGCTCCCAGTGAAATCTGCTCCCAAAGAGGGGAATGTAGTGTTACCCCTTGCAGAGTCATTTTCATTCAACTCAAGAGAAATTACTGAATATACAGTATTTGGTAAAGAAGATGCAAGTTTATTTTTTCCTTTTTAGGCTAAGTTGCATTGGAGGATGTTCAGGAATCCCTATACCACAACTGATTGTCATCAGCCCTCTTTATAAGACCAGTCTTGATCTCACTACAGAGAAGGTTGAGGGGAGAGGTTTAGAGTCACTTGGGGTTCTATAGAAAAGTGCCTTCTAGACCTTTGAAGTTATGGAAAAAAAAAAAAAAAAAAACAAGTGAAGAACGAGGGCAGAGTTATGCAGTCACCTAAATCAAAGAGAGAATTGCTCTAGGAAAGATTAGTCTGTCTGAAAAGGGGTTCATTGCACGGAAGCCTAGTAAAGGAAGAGTCCCAGAGAGCAACAGTGGCAGAGTCCATCCAAGCAATCTGGGACAGGTATTCTCCACCATCAGATTCTGAGTGTGAGCATTTCCAGTCCCACTGAAAATCCATCCTTATGGTGGAGTTGGATGCAAAATGTGTGGCCACAGATACTTCTGGTGCCATTCACATAGTTATTCCTATTATAGTTTGAATGTTTCAGGCTAACTTACCCTGATGCTGCTAGCGATCCAATTTCTCTAAATCCTATGTTTCAGATTCTGCCCCACAAAAAAAATTTTTTAATGAAGTAATACTTGACTTTCCTTAAGGCTTGATCACAACAAGGAAAGAAGGAATCACTATTCAGGTTCTTAATGCCAAACTTCTCATAATGTATGGATGGTTTGACTTTCTAAAACATATATCAATCTTAAAACCTGGGTTAACATGGGTCTTCCCGTAAGAAAGTGACAACTTCCAACACCATGTCACACCAATAACAGGCATTCTTGGGAAACATGAATCATATGTTTATGCTCCTTCCCTGGTGGCTCAGCTAGTAAAGAATCTGTCTGCAATGTGGGAGATCCGGCTTCAATCCCTGGGTTGGGAAGATCCTCTGGAGAAGGGAATGGCAACCCACTCTAGTATTCTTGGCTGGAGAATTCCATGGACAGAAGAGCCTGGTGGGCTACAGTCCATGGGGCTGCAAAGAGTTGGACAGCACTAAGCGACTAGTACACACTCCTACTACAGTACTAAATAGAAAGTCACCAGCCAACCAACCCCCACCCCCAAGAAAAGACTCGTTAAAACCAGAGATGAAGTGATATTATGTCTGGAGTTGTCTTTAAAATAATCCAATGCCATTCAAGTTGAGAGGAAAGGGAATATATAGACCAAGACTGGTCATGAGTTAACAATTGTCAGAGCTGGGTGAATTGCACTTGGCATTATTGTTCTGTTTCTAATTTCCACAATTTAAAAAAAGGAATTTTTTCCAAATACCAGGAATGATAATTGAAGATTGAACATAACTTCTTGCTCTGAGCCTGTATATTTGACCTAACTTCTTGCTCCAGACAAGTCAGATTTCTAAGGATGGGGCAGGAAACAAAGTAAATACAGTTTTATCTTTGAATTTGCCAACAGTCTCAAACTATCATTCTTTGCTTAAGGCGGTTTTTGTCATTCCAATTAATCCAACATCATTCAACACATTCATTAACATTATATTTACTACATCTTCCAAATCATAATTAAGAGAAATAAGACCAAGTATTTTATGATGGTATAAATCACTGGGAGAATCTTCTCAATTAAATAGTTGATGAAAAGCAATAAATGATAATAATTCTGCAAATTCACCTCAAGATGATCCTCAAAAGATCCATAAGGTCCATTCACTTAATTTAAATGCCTACATAGCACATTGAAATATCTCCAATATTTCAAAAGCCAAAGTTAAAAAAAGAAAATATAATGGTAGTTATATCTAATTTGGCTTTTAATTTATTGGTAGGGAAAAGGTTTTTCATGAGAAATGCTTTTAAATATATCCTCCAAGTCTCTTAGTTTGCCATTTAGAGACAAATCAGAAAAAAAAAAAATGCTTTTTTAAACATTGAAAAAGTTAGTATAATGATAAAAATTCCTAATATCAAGTAAGAAATAATTAATCCTATACTTCAATCCACACTGATATTCTTACCCAAATATATCTGAATAAATATTATATAAAGTAATTCACATGACTAAATATGTCTAAAAATATTTCATATAAAACGACTACTGTATGAATAGAATATATTTTTTTCTTTTATTATACCATTTATTCAGGTCATTTGCCTGTTTCTTCTCAGAACCATTCCTGATTTTTCCTAATCAGCACTGTATTTCAAAGGACAAACTCTATAAACTACATTTCCCAGGACCCCTCTCAGAAAGACTTCCTGTTAGGTTTGGCCAATGGGAGGCACTAGTGGGGGATTGAGGGTTGGGAGAGAGAAGCCATAGCATTTCTTCTCTTTCTCTTTGGGGTGCCCTAGACCAGAGAGTCTCTTCCCTTTGTGGCTCTAGTCCCTGAGGGATAGCCCCACCCTTTGCCTCTGAGCACCAGTTTCTACCCAAGTGGTGCTGGCCTCAGGCCCAGATGACACTGTTTTCTGCCTTGGTTTCTCCAGCTCTAAAGCTGACAGGAGTCTTGCTATTGCTAACCTCTGGTTGCCTTCCTTCCTTGTCTGACTTTCAAGCACTGCTAACACCTTTTTGGATGGCATCACTGACTCAATGGATGTGAGTCTGAGTGAATTCCAGGAGTTGGTGATGGACAGGGAGGCCTGGAGTGCTGCAATTCACGGGGTCACAAAGAGTCGGACACGACTGAGTGACTGAACTGAACTGAACTGAACACCATTTGTAATTATTTCCCCATGATAAATGTGTTTATTGAAATAAATGTGGCTTAAATTCTGTTTTCCTGACTGGATCTTAACTAATATACTCTTCATCTTTAATTTTGCAATTTTATAATCTTTTTAAAAAGGCTATTATGTGTATTGGCATAATTTTTATCCTTACAAAATGATTCTGTTTATTGTTTATGATCAATTGCTTCTTAAGTGGTTGCAAGTATTCTTACCAGAAATCCTATTATTTTGCTAAATACTGAGGAAAAGCAGTTTCCAAACATTTATAAGAGGCTTTTACTTTAAAAATTGGTATTAATGTTGTCCTGTGTTACCCCAGAGGTTTGGTCAATAATTACATAATAATTTCTTACCACATATGAAATACTAAAAACAAAAATTTTTAAACTGTGAGCCCTCCCTGAAAAGGAACTTACCACCTTAGAACAGAACATTGGATGTATTCATTGAAAAAGGCTATAGGACATTCATAAACATATGTTTGCATTATAACATAATATCTACATATGCCTTCACTTGCTTGTATAATAGATGCATTCCTAAAATATTGAACGTAAATCAAGTCAAACATAATTTTGTTCAGTAATGCAAAATGTAAACAATATTGAGGTTTATAAAAGACCATCATTCTACCTCTTTCCTCCTTCAATTCTCTCCCAGCTTTGCTAACTGTATTCCCCAGAGATGGGTATTGTTAGCAATTTGGTGTCTATTCATCCAGACACTTTTCAATACATATATTAACTGTTTCATTTACTCAACAAATACTTATAAGCACCTACCATAGACCAGGCACTTTCTAAGCATAAGGGATATTACAGAGGAAGAAAGAGATCAAGCTGCTCCATGAAGTTTGTATTCTGACAGGGAGACAATAACAAACAAATAAAGACATAAATACCTGTATACAGGAAGTAATAGAAGCTAAGAAGGAAAATAATGGACAGAGACGATGGGGAAAAGAGGAGAGGTTTTCAGCTTTAGTACTTTCTCAGAAGTATGTTACTCTACAGATTTTAGGGAGTTTAGTTTAGACACAAATGTTTAAATGGTTGACAGCTGCCTCTTTCAATCTGTATAGTAGGAAAATGATCTAGGTAATCTCTTGAGGTTCCTTTCTTCCCCATCACTTTGCTATCAACAACTTCACAATTAACCACATAATTAACAACTCTATTTTTATAATTTCTTTAAATTTTAATATTCATAATACCCTAACAATTTCATGCTCCTTAGCCCCTCATTCTCTTTCTATTCTAACAAACAGATTCTTTCTCTGTTCCCCAGCCCACCAGCCTCACAAATTACTGATTTGGGTCACATAGGCATTTAATGTAGAAATAAATAAATAATATTTTTATACTGGGAAAGCTATGCAACTTGTCTGACAGTTTCACTATACCCTTCTCAGATTCTCAGAGTGCCTGATATGCCCAGAACTTCCTGCAGAAAGCTTCTTATATATCAAATGCTAGATATTATCACAACCTGACCATAAATTAGTAGGCAGAACTCAGTTCCTGAGTCAAGGGCAACTGGCTCCAGACTGGCCATCAGCTCATGCAGGACCAACACTGAACATCTGCCCTAACCAGGTGCCTTAAACTAGGTCCCACTGGATCCTCTCTCGCAGGGAATGTAAATCTGAGGTTTGCAACTATGTTAGCAAACACAGAGCACTATGGAAATAAACATACAGTCGATGTCATGAAGCAGCAGAAGCAGACCGTAGTAAGAAGGTGTGCTATCAAGAATTAATGTGAACGGGAATAAAAAGAATAAACATGGAGAGGGAATTGAACTGTGGAGAAAAATCAGGCAGAGGAGAGTTGTTCCAAGGACAGCCTCCTCTAAGAGATGCTTTTGGGCCTCCAAGTGTCCTGCCAGCCTCCCTCAAGGATCACTATATCCCAAATGCCTAGAATTTTCTGGCCTGTGAGTGATAATCTTGGGCCCTCCTTACTTTGCCAGGGTTTATTCTTATTTAAAAACATGTTAACTGAAGTCACCTGAAAATAAATCTCGGGATTAAAGCAAAATTAAAACTGCATTGAAGGAAGTTGGCCAACATCATTTAAGCACCCAGATGAACTTCTCTGCATGACTGGTGAGGTCAGTTATCAATAACACACTCCAAAGCTTCGTTGTATGCAGAGCACACTGGAAAATATCGATGACATGGCCTACAGGGACATTATGACCCGATGAAAGGGAGAAGTATAAGTATTGACACTAACGCTCTGGACAGAGATTTATAGGAAGTTTAGCACAAGCAATTGCATCACTGCAATATATGTAGTCATGATGAAGACTGTAGACTGGGTCGACACTGTGAGGGTTCGGTTCCCAGCTCCCCAGTTTACAAGTTGTTTTACTCTGGATAAATTACAGTCATTTTTTCTATGCCCAACTGCTTTCATTGGTAAAACAGACACCTAGACAGAGTGGTGTGGGGACTAAATGAATTAATATGTGTAAGATGCTTATTGCTACACCAGTATTTATAGCTCATGATAGTGGAAGAAATGGGCTGCACAAGTACAAATCTTGAAAATAGTAAAAAGAAAAAACATTGTTTCAATTGTATATTTATCTTTTATACATGCTAGTGTTAAAATATGCACAAAGGCTATAAGCACCACAAGACTATAAGCTCTGGGAAGGCAGGGACTGTGTTTAAGTTACCATTTCTCTCTCACAAATGTAACAGTTTTTAGCGCAAAATGGGTTTCTGTTCAGTTCAGTTCAGTCGCTCAGTTGATGGACCTGAGTCTGAGTGAACTCCAGGAGATGGTGATGGACAGGGAGGCCTGGCGTGACACAATTCATGGGGTCGCAAAGAGTCGGACAAGACTGAGCGACTGAACTGAACTGAACTGAACTGATGGTCAGTACACTCAATTAATAGTATAGTGCTGCCCCATTTTTCCTTTTCATCTTTCTAATATAGGTTTTATCTGTTTAACTTGCTGCTTCATTTATCTGACATGTAAATTTCCTCAGCAACAGTACAAGGGGATTCAATCTTGCTGCGACCATATCGCTGCTTGAGAAAGCATTTCTCCCACTTAGAAGTCTTCTCTATCTACTTTTTAAGAGCAAACAATTTACAACATCTATTCTCCATTCTAGATTCTGCCAGAGACAGACTAGGAAAATGCTGGAACACCCAGTACCCATTGTGTACCTGGGTTTCCCACAGATGGCCTCTGAATCTGTTATAATTGATTTACTATGACTTGAGTCCAGACAGAGTAGTGTGGGAATTCTGAGTGGCATCCATAGATTTCTTTTTGCCAGATCCTTTGCCCTGACTTTAAGAAGAAGCCAACCTTCTTTCCTCTGGCCTGTGCCACAGATGTCTTCCACATCAATACCATCTGGGATCCCAATGGAAATGATAGTTAAAATTTGTTGCATCTGTTATTGGACCTATCTTTGCAGTATGAGTAATGAAATTTGGCTTCCAACTAATTCATTTTTATGCAGATAGCCCAAAATAACCTGTAATTAAAACACTAAAGGTAGACACAACTGGGAGATACATGATGAATGTCAGAAAAAGTTTTAGTTTTTTTTCAATAAAGAAGTCTGACAATTTTTTTAAAATATCAACTCTAAGAGATATTTATCTAAGTTATTTATTTTCTAAGTTAATAGAAAATAAAATTATGGAAAGATAGCTTTTTATTGGTAGACCTGAAACTGTGGAAATGAATAGTGTTTGATAACCTGAAGTTTTATTACTCTTTCTAAAGCACTATTTTTATAATGGAATCGGGAGGTGACTATTGTTTTGCTACTATTTTAATTACTGAGAACATATGGGGTAAAGAGAGGGAACATAAAAATAATTGCAGTTAAAGTATACCTATAAGAGTCAATTAAATTTATTTTCTAAGGGATCATAAAAGTGATAATTCTGTCACTCAAAATTGAAGATTATTTAATTTATATATTAAATTGGTAAGATTTTCAAATAATGTATTTTATATTAATTAAATAAGATGTTGAGAGATTGCAAATGGCAAAAGAAAAAGTTTAATGGGCTTGATGCTTTGGTATTTATCAAAACTATATTCTTGTAATTTCTAAGTTGATATCGGCAATAAATAATAACTTCCAGCCCTAGAAGAAAACTTAATTATATTCTACTTAGTTTTGCATATTCTTTTCATGAATAAAAACCTGGTTTTCCAGTGGCCTCACGTATGACCAGTGGCAAGCTGGACCAGAGCCTTATTTCCCCTCCATCCAGGCTCTGAAGAGTCCACCACCCTTCAACTAACAGATTATGAAAAGTTTAACCAGTTAAAACTCTCTCAGAGTGAACTGTTCAAAAAACACGTGCATCATCATGTTTTCATCATAATGACTTTTCTAATGATGACTATTTATTCTGCTATAAGTGATAAAATAATCTTTGCTTTCAACAAAAATAATTTTGCAAAACAAAAACTTTTTAAGTTATACTGGCTAGCTAAAACTATAAAGATTACTGAATAAAATATTCTTAGGGCCATTTCACATAGAAGAATCAAAAGTTCTATCCTGAGAAGTGAAAACAAAACCAAAAATCAATTGCTATTCTAGAAAAACACACGTCAAGTCTTACCCCATTTTATTGGCTCCACCAGGTTATAAAGTAGGATTGATATTTCATTTAAGGAAGCTTATCAGTACGACTTATACAAGAGTATGGCCATATGTGGAAGGAAACATTGCTCTGGGATTAGGATGTCTGGATTTAATTCCAGGCTCTATCATTTTCTAAAAGTGTACCTAAAGCAACATGCTTAATCTCTTTCAGTCCCTCAGTTTCCTGAAAAAAGAGTATAATATCAACCTTAAAGGGTTGTTTGTATAGATTAAAAAGGTAGCATATAAAGTTCTTGGAGCTTCCTGGGCATATATGAAGTAGTCAATAAATAAATATTGGGTCACTATTATTGTTGTTATGATCAGTACTCTGTTTGTAGGTCACCAACAACAAATATCAGAGAAGGCTATGGCAACCCACTCCAGTACTCTTGCCTGGAAAATCCCATGAATGGAGGAGCCTGGTAGGCTGCAGTCCATGGGGTCGTTAAGAGTCGGACACGACTGAGCAACTTCACTTTCACTTTTCATTTTCCTGCATTGGAGAAGGAAATGGCAACCCACTCAGTGTTCTTGCCTGGAGAACCCCAGGGATGGGGGAGCCTGGTGGGCTGCCGCCTATGGGGTCGTACAGAGTCGAACACGACTGAAGCAACTTAGCACCAGCAGCAACAAAAACAAATATCCGTGGAATGTGAACATTTTAGAAGACACTGTGAGATGTTACAAAGGAATAATGATTCCTTAAGAATTGATGCTTTTGAACTGTGGTGTTGGAGAAGACTTGTGCAAGCCCCTTGGACTGCAAGGAGATCCAAACAGTCCATCCTAAAGGAGATCAGTCCTGGGTGTTCATTGGAAGGACTGATGCTGAAGCTGAAACTCCAATACTTTGGCCACCTCATGCGAAGAGTTGACTCATTAGAAAAGACTGATGCTGGGAGGGATTGGGGGCAGGAGGAGAAGGGGGCGACAAAGGATGAGATGGCTGGATGGCATCACCAACTCGATAGACGTGAGTCTGAGTGAACTCCGGGAGTTGGTGATGGACAGGGAGGCCTGGCGTGCTGATTCATGGGGTTGCAAAGAGTCGGACACGACTGAGCGACTGAACTGAACTGAACTGAAGAAGATACAATGCAGTAGAAGGGTGATAAAAACAAAAATATAAGTGGGTGATAAAGCCTAACTGGGCTTCCCCTGTGGCTCGGTGGTGGTAAAGAATCTGCCTGCCATTGCAGGAGACACAGGTTCGATCTCTGATCTGGGAAGATCCCACATGCCACAGAGCAATTAAACCCACGTGCCACAGCGATGGAGCCTGTGCCCTAGAGCCCAGGAGCCACAGCTGCTCAGCCCATGTGCCCTAGAGCCTGTGCTCTGCAACAAGGGAAGCCACTGCAATGAGAAGCCTGCACAGAGCAACAAGGAGTAGCCCCATCCTCACTGCAACTAGAGAAAAGATGGAGCAGCAGTGAAGACCCAATAGAGCCAAAAATAAATAAATAAAATTATTTTTTTTTTTAAATAAGACATGAAGTGGAAATAAAAGGTACAACTATATCATTTGCCAGTAGTGCTGTGGTCTGCTAATAATTTTCAAGAAATGCACTGAAAATTAATATGACTAATAAAATTTACTAATATAATTAAAAGTACCAAAAATCAGCAATTTTCTTAAATAATATCATTAATAGAAGTAAATGTAAGATAAAAAGTGTCTTTTCACAACTGCTATTTAAAAAAGTAGAAATAACTTAGAAAAAAGTAGAACTTCTATACAACTCCACGCACTGCCTCAAGGCCGTGGCGGTGGGGGCGGGTATAGGGAGGCGGTTGGGGGAGGAACCTACAACATTTTTATCAGGAGACAAAAGAGAACTTGAATAAAGGTTATATGCCACAGTCTTAGATGAGAGATAGAATATTATAAAAATAACTACTTCTCATAGATGGATTATAATTTCCAGTCAATTATAATAAAGATATCAGTGAAATTTCCTCAAAGTTGGCAAGGTGATTATAATATCCTATGGAAGGATGACTGAAAGATAAGGTCAGACTTCATTTGGATTAAAGAAAATAAGTCTTAAACATCTAAGCTAATGGACTGAGGGCAATGCATATACATATACATGAAAAAAGTATAGAAGGAAATTATCTTAAAAACATCTCAAACAGGTGATGAGACTCTGGATGGATCTAATTTTTTTGTTGTTCTTCTGTATTTGCCAAAATCTTTATAATAACTACTTACTGATTTCAGAATCAAAGGAAATACACGTTTTTAAAAGAGGAAACAAAAAAATAAATAAATAGCTTGGGTTCTGGAAGCAAAGATGAACTCCAACAAAAATCATAATTTTGCCAGACTCAATAAAAATAAAATTGATACACTAAGAAACCACTTACAAGGAAGTAAGCACATATTTACTATTAAATTCTATGAGACTAGGCAACCACACAGGTATAATTTTTATTCTGTTAATTATTGACCAAAAAAAAAATTTAATGCCATATACTTAGACCTGGGACTCAAGAAGAAGAAAAGGGACTACAGATTAGGAAAACCTAGCAATTTTCCCATATAGAAGATAGCTTTTGAAGAGAAGATTGTATGTGGATAGTTGACAGAAAATTACTTGGGCATGTAACATGGCTGCCAGTGAGGATGAGTAGATTTTATGGATTCTGCCTAGCCTTGGGTCAAGATTACCAAGACTACTTACTCAATTTGGTTCCACTTTACTAGAATTGACGGGTCTCCTGTGAATTCGGCATACTATTAGATGCTGTGACTGTCACAAAAGCAGTGTAAAACATGGCCCTTGATCTCCAAGACCTTTCAATCTGATTGTGGAGGCAAGATAACACGTGAACAAGTTGAATACAAGACAAAAGAATAAATAGATTAAGTGCACATATGAGAGGTTCAGAGAAGAGCCATAATAGAAGGCCAATGAAGGATAAAATGAAAGGGCCAGAGGAGAGAGGAAAATGTTCATGCCCCAGAAAACATGTTGTGACTTGTAAATGTATCCTTGTAGCCTCCATCCCCTCTTTGATGTTGCATGAGAATCACAAATTCTATAGGCCAGCCACTCTGACTATAAGTCAGTCCTTAGAAATATTGCCCATCTCTTAAACAATAGCTTGGTTTCAGTTCACTTTTTAAAAACCATATCAAGGTTTAATCATGCCACTTTTCTCTGACAAAACCCTTACATTTTCTAAATTTGTGAAGCTGACATGTCAAGATGTTTTCCACTAAAGTCAATTTATCCAAGCTGTGATGAGACTTTAAAGAAACCTTGTTTTAAACAGCTTTGAATCAGATACAAAGAACCAGTGTGGGCAAGGATCCAACAGGAGAGCATACTTTTCACATAGACTGCTCTGGAGATCCTTGTCAACATCAGATTGCATCAAAATTTCAAAGGGATTTGGATTATTCAGTCTTCTTTGATTGGAATTCAGAAGCAACTGGAATTCAGGGTGAGATCTGAACAGATAAGGCCGTTGTTTTTGAAGGAATACCAAGGCCTTAAAAGTGGTCAGAGATCACTCTGATGGAGAGGGGTTCAAATTACAGAAGGAATTTAACCTAACACACACAGCGCATTGGCTCCACAGATAAACATGACACAGACCAGTCCTAGTAGATGACTAAATAAAATCACAGTACAACGCGCCACTGCAAGTTTTTCATTATGCTCTATGGGAACGAGATGTAAAGGAACTGGTGCCTTATTTTACAGGGAATTAATGGAGTCGTCCAAGATATTTCTAGCATATGATGAAATCTAACCTGGAGTTAGAATTTAAGCATTCCCCAGATGAAGATACTCGGTCTCACATTCTGTCCTTGTGTCAGGCAATAACACTGAACATAAAACGCACTCAAAGCGCACTTCAGATTCTTTGGTAGAATTTCTTTGACACCTGTTAAATTTTAAAGAGCTCTGTGAAAAAGCATTTTCTTAACTATTCAACTGGCTCTTGATTCATTTATGTGCATAGAAATGCTCTGAAAGCTTAAAATTGAAAGTATTCTCCTTACTACCATTTTTCCTCCAGTGTGCATTCTCACTCTTCCCTGATATGGGCCTGCTCATAAGTGGACAGCCTTATTTGAAATGTTTATGGGCCAGAATCATGCAGATTTGATACTGCTGTCCTGAACTTCACTGTCAATTATTTTGATGAGCAAATATAATTGAACCACTGTGTGCTTTCATGATAAATTTCATCCAAAATCCATGATAATTTAAGCCCCCATTCTGAATAGATGAAACCAAATCTTAGCACTATGTCTCATTTATATGACTGAAATTGATTGAAGCCAGATCTCCATCAGCTCTGTTATTTCAACCACCTTCACCATTTGATGTGAATTGCTGAGTGGACAATCATGTAGACATAACATGTTGATAAAATCCAAAGAATCAAATCAATCACGCCTCACAAAGGTTGATGGCCACAGAGAGATACTTAGATCCACACCCAACAATATACAGTTCTTCCCAGTGAGCCACATTCTTCACTCTTCAGTGTGGTTGTAAAAATTGTCTTTTGCTGAAACTTCCTTCTCTTCCTCACCTGGCTAGTCCCTTCATACACCACAGCCTCCGGAATGTCTTCTCTGATTGGGAGGTGCAGAGATCAAGCTCCCTAATAATTTCCTTGCCACTGCATACCTTAAGCAAACACTCCCAAGGACTCAGGCAACTTGAATTCAAGTCTTGTCTTTGGTAATTTGCACATTTGTTAATTGTGTGGCCCTATGCAAGCTCTCCCAATTTTAGTTTCCTCCTATGTAAAATTGAGATAATGACAGTGTTTGCTTCATTGGCCTAATGTGAGAATTAAAGGAAGGATGCTTATAAAAATAGTAGAGAGAAGCCTGGCACAGAGCAACATTCGATAAAGATTAGCCCATGGATATTCAGTCAGATCCACTTTTTTCCTTTAATACATTTAAGCTATTTATTTAAGCTAGGGCATTCTTGTTGATATTTTGCAATGTTATCTTATATATTATTAATACATTTTCAGGAATTCATACAACCTAAATATGTAATCTAAATTCACTTGTTAAATTGTTGAAAATGATTTTATAATGAATGAGGCCAAATTAGTATTCAGGAGAAGCCCATCTTCAATTTTATTAAGAAAATGAGTGAGGTTTGGGGGCACAGAAAACAAATTTTTCCCCACAGAAATACATCAGTTCTATAATCTAAGTTTCTTGGATCTAGCTGTAAATAACTATACCCTTCATGGACAAAAGAATGATAGCATTATTTCTAGATACTTAAGTATATTTCAGTAAGGGGGAAAAATGGTGAACATGATAAACTATGATTAATAACCATTGGAAGTTTTTTTTTTAATAATGGACTACAAATGTTATTTCTCTTTCTCTGTTGTTGTTTTGGTGTTTCTCACAGCCTTTTTGTTTATTTGTTTTAAGATAAAAAGCAAGAAATAATGATAAAGGAAAATTCAGAATTTTCTTGCTAGAAGAACTTTAGTATCCAGGAATCTGAATATTCTTCCTGAAAATCGCCAATAAACTGCTGAGTCAGAAGACTTTAAAAGACAACAAATAAAAAATACAAACAAATCATACTGAGATTATTAAATTCTAAGGACAAAGAGAAAATCCAAAAATCTTTCAGGAAGAAAAAAAAATGGGTTACCTAAAAAACAAAAATCACTTTGCCATCATATTTCATATCAATGATGAAGGACTAAAGGATAATAGAGAAATGCTTTCAAAAAGCTAAGAAAAAATTATCTTGATCCTAGAATTTCATAACCTGATAAAATATCAATCTAGTATGAGAGAAAAAAAGATATTATTATGCACATAGTAATTTATAAAGCTTAGCACCCAGGCATCTCTTTGGGGGGAAAAAAATGACAAAAAGGGAATCTAAAACAAAAGAAGAATTTTCACAAAGTGTAACATGTTACAAGGAGATGAGATTAAAAGCCCACTAGCAATTATACTTAAGTCTAAATTATATTTCATAATGTGGCTGTGAGGCTCAGTATATTGATAGTTGTCAGGAAATGTCATAAGAAATAGAAGAATAGTATTTTATAAATTAGCAAGTCAAAATAATTCCAAATGATCTAGTCAAAATAAACAAAGATGGAGAAGGAAGGGAAAAGTAAAAGTGTGTTACCAGTCTTGCCATGTTCAGGGGTAGAAAGAAACTACAGATCCAGATTAATACTCAATGTTAGTTAAAGTATATAGATCTAGCTATGTTTATTAAAATGGTAAGGATAGGTTGTTGTTATTTAGTTGCTAAGTCATGTCCAACTTTTCTGCAACCCCATTGACTGTAGCCGGCCAGGCTCCTCTGTCCACGGGATTTCCCAGGTAAAAATACTGGAGCAGGTTGCCATTTCCTTCTCCAAAGGATCTTCCTGACCCAGGGATCTAACTTGCATTGGCTGGTGGATTCTTTACTGCTGACCCACGAGTGAAGCTAAGGATAGGTAGCTTAGATTTAATGTGAGTTTTCAGCTAAGGATGTGAACATAGGAGGTTTGATTCAGTGGGGGTCATCACTGGATATCATATCAAAATAAGACATGCTTCCTGACCCAGCAACTCTAACTCCAGGAACTTAGCTACAGAATCCTTACACCTGGACACAAAGATATGTGTATATTTAGCATTTGGAGCCAAATCCACATTTTCTTCTAAGGGGAATTGGGTCATAAAATGTATATTCCTTAGCATGGAATATTACATTACCATTAAGAAGACTGAAGTAGATTTATTAACACAGACATGGAAAGCCATATTACATGAAAAATGTGCTGAAGATAATATGTATGATGTTATCTCAGTTTAGGAAACTTAAAAACTCATTAGATGTGTATTTTACACATTTAGGTTTATAATGCATAGAAAAGGTGTTGCAACCAAAAGTAGGGGAGATTCATAGCAAAGAAGGATATTTAAATTTTACTACATATAACTGTATATTCTGGATATTTTCTACAGTAACCATGTATTACAAGCATATCTTAGAAATATTGCAGGTTCAGTTCCAGACCACTGCAATAAAGCAAATATCTCAGTTAAGTGAGTCACATGAATTTTAGGGTTTCCTAACACATATAAAAGCCATGTTTACACTATACTGTAGTCTATTAAGTGTCCAACAGCATAATATCTAAAAGAAATAAGGTATATAACTGAAAATACTTCATTGCTAAAAAATGCTAACCATCATCTGAGCCTTCAAGAAGTTGTCATAGCAACATCAAAGATCACTGATCACAGATTACTAGAGCAAATATAACAATAATTGAAAAGTTTTAAATATTGCAAGAATTACCAAACTTACCAAATAGGGATACAAGTGAGCAAATGCTGTTGGAAAAGTAGTGTCACAAACCTTCAATTTGTAAAAAATGCAATATCTGTGAAGGGCAATAAAGAGATGTGCAGCGAAAGAAGGTGCACCAGTACTTCTGTAATTTTACAAACAAACAAAACAAGAATGAATGAATATATAGTGCACTTTATGGATGCAAAATATTGTATTTTACAGTTTAAAAATTATAAAACCAGCCTGTTTTGGGGAGAGTGGAGAGATGGAATTTTATGCGACATTATCAGCATGTAGTAAAATTCAGCTGCAGGAAGGAAGGGAGAGAGGAAGGAAAGAGGAGAGGAAGGGGCAGGTAATGGAGCAGCAAATACCTGAGATGGACAAACCCCGCCTCACTCAAAACAAAACGGCCTCTTTCAAACCATGACATGACTTAAACTTGTCTTAGGCTTATATTCTATGAAATGTGGTATTCATCTCTGATTAGAGTAAGGGTCTCTTCAACTAAACCTTACATCTGGACACAACAGCTAAAAAATGCTAAAGGGAGAGGGAAACAGATACAGACTGTCAGGGCAGCAGTTATGTTACCTTTGGGAAGTGAAACTATTTTTGCTCAAAAAGAAAATTTGCAGAGACAGCATTTTCATATTTGGCTTCACAATGCTACACACAGAAATGGCTGGCTATGGAAAATGTAGAACAAAGTGGATGCATATCAATTATCCTAGAAAAACCACACAAAGACAACAATAGCCAATCTGTTTATCAGTCTCTCTATCCACATTTATTGAATTTCTATTTTGTGACTGGATATAGAGGATAAAAAATTGGAAAGAACATCTTCAGAGCCCTCAGAGAGCTGACAGAAGGGTGAAAGAATACCTTTCACCTAGTTAAAGTGAAGTCACTCAGTCATGTCCGACTCTTTGCAACCCCATGGACTGTAGCCCACCAGGTTCCTCCTTCCATGGGATTCTCCAGGCAAGAATAGTGGAGTGGGTTGCCATTTCCTTCTCCAGGGGAATCTTCCTGACCCAGGGATCGAACCCAGATCTCCCGCATTGCAGGCAGATGCTTTAACCTCTGAGCCACCATCCTAGGTATTTAACTATAAAACTATCTGGAAAGTTCTGTAGTAGAAGTAAACAAAACTACATCCTGACTTGGCTACTTTGCGGGCTACCCAGTTTTTAGTGAGTTGCTTAATTTATTTATGCCTCAGTCTCCTTATTCATAAAATAGATATAATAATTATACCATGGTAACACTTTGTAACAGTCTTCCAGGGACTAAATGAGGATATGTGTTAGTCTTCTGTTGTGTACGACTATTTGCGACCCTATGGACTATAGCCCACCAGGCTCTTCTGTCCATGGGATTCTCCAGGCAATAATGCTGGAGTGGATTGCCATTTCCTTCTCCAGGGATCTTCCCAACCCAGGGATCAAACTCAGGTCTTCTGCACTGCAGGCAGACTCTAGCACTGAGCCACCAGGGAAGCTCCTAAATGAGGATAATACATAGAAATCCACACACAAAGTAAGTTGTCAGTAAAAGTTAGCTACTGTTATGGGGGCTTGGGGGGGGGGGGAAGGGACAGTGTAAGTACTCTCGTCTCAGGCTGCCTGAGTTTGAAATTTTATTGTGGAAACCTACAAGTTATTTGCATGAGTCGGTTTTCTCATGCAAAACCAGTGGATGATAAAAGTACCTATGTCAGAGGCTTCTGTGCAGATTCAATGAGATCATCCATGAGAACTTAGATCAGAGACTAACATCTAAGAATTCCATTAAAGTTAGTCATTATCACTATCAAAATACTCTAAAAGAAAAAAGGAAATAACAAGAAACCCTTCTTCAGAGGAGTGGCAGAGAATGTTCTGCAGAGGAGGTGGCAGCAGGAGGGCTGGTCTTGAATAATTAGCAGGAGTGCTCCAAGCAGGGAAGGTGAAGGAGGGACCAAAGAAACAGCATGAGCAAAGGCAGAGAGAATTTAATCATGACGATAATGAGAATAATAGTCCTCATCCATCACATTCAGAGAAAACGGGTGAAAATGTCCTATAAGCTCTAGGTAATATGAACGGGTGTTCAGCTGAGAAATTGTAAGCCAGAGAACTTCATCAGTGCATATGGGGTTCTTGAGAACAACAGAGCAGAATAAGGGTGTGTGGTGTGAGCAAACCGTAAATATATCCCCTGGAAAATAAACATCAAAAGGTGGGAGGAACCAGCAAAGGAAGCCTAAGAAGAAAGCTTAGTCAAGAGCTGATGAAATAAAAGCGCCTGAGAAGGGAAAGAGTTTCAATAAGGAGTGGCTCGTCAACCGTGTCAAATGTTGCATAAATGTCAAGTAGGGTGACAAGGAAGAGTGAGGCCATTGAACTGGCCAGTTGGGAGGATACTGGTGAGAGAGCAGTTTTAATTGCACGGTGGTGGTGGGAGCCAGCCTGTAATGGGTTGAGGAATTAATGAGATGTGAAGACACTAAGTATTGACTAAGTGCAGCCCTCCTTCAAGAAATCCGGTGATTTAAAAAGAGAGAAACAAGTCTCATAGAAACTGGAAGGCACTAATTTTTAAATGTCCAAATAAGTAAAATTCACTTTTGTTTAAAAAAAAAAAAAAAGTAAACTTCCCAAGGTAGCCAGAGAACTACAGAGTAAAAATAACAAAGAAAAAAAGAACTCAATACTTTGCTAAATTGGGATTAGGGGATTAGAATAAGAGTGGAGGTGGGGCAGAAAGTTGGAAAACAGACAATTTTAAATGACTATGACATTAAGATTCCAAAGAACAGGAAAGAGAGGAGAGCACAAACAACCCTGGGGGATATGTTGAAAGAGTAAGAGGTAAGCTTAAACTGTCCTTAAAGTGATCAAAACCAAAAAGGACTCCTCTCTAGCCCTAAAGAGTTCTGAATAGTCCTCAGTTCTGAGTCTGGTGTGTGTGTGCGTGCTTAGTGGCTTAGTAATGTCCAACTCTTTGCGACCCCATGGACTGCAGCCCGTCAAGCTCATCTATCCATGGAATTTTCCAGGCAAGAATACTGGAGTGGGTTGCTATTTCTTACTCCAGGGTATCTTCCCCATCCAAGGATTGAACCCACGTTTCTTGCATCTTCTGTTTTGGCAGGCGATTCTTTACCACTGTGCCACCTGGGCAAATGGCTAAAAATGAAGGCCCACGATGGCGGCCACAGAGATATTTCTCTGACCAGAGTCAGGGTCTCCAGGTCCTGTCTCAGAATATTTGACATCTAAGGCAGTTTGCCATAAAGTAAACTTTTTTGTCAGAAATAAACATGAGAAATTTGAGAGAAATATAAGAAAAGACTTCCGGGCAATATGAATGACTGGATTTTAGAATAAAAGAGAATTTTGCATTTGCATTTTCTTTTTCTGGAATATCTAGAAAAATGTGCCTTGAAATATTTCAGTCAGTCTTGGATCACAGGCCAAATGTTTTTAGAAAATGTGATCCGTTGCTTTGCTCTGTGGTTCCCAGTTTCCACATCTGTAGAAGAAGGAAGATTAGATTAGTTTTAAGCCCCTCCAACTCTGAACTTTATGAAATTTCATGATTCTCTCCTTTGCATTGCCTTCATTTTCACAGGAATACATGTTCCTAGCAAAAGGCTGATGCCCTATCTTCCTAACCATATTGTTAGCCCCAATTTTGTTTTGGTTTCCTTCTTTTGTCTAAAAGGAGTTAGAAAATGTGCTAAAAGATAAGACAGTTTTAGGACACCCTGGGTGAGGCCAGTTCTTATCCAACCACAAGGCTTTTATGTGGAAAACACCCCTTAACTAGGCTGAGCCCACTGGTTTGAAATAAACATTTTGAAACATTCTGTAAAGAAGAACTGGTTCTTACATGAAGAAATTTATGCCTACACCCCAGCGCAATAGTGAATTCCTTCCCCAAACATTTTGCTTGGTGTTATGTAAACATAATCTAAGTGGGTCCTTCAAAAATAATTGCTAATATTCTGCTAACCTGTGACTTGGGGGAGAAAAAAAGGGGACGCTAACTATTAAAAGAGAAGACAGAGGTAAGGGAGGAAGAACCAGTTTACATGCAACAACCAAATGTATCTTTTGTAACTCAGAGACTCTTGGAAATTATTTTTATACCTGGTTTCTATTTCTGTTTCTATTCTGGTTACTAAGTGGACAGATGATTTCTCAGAGTCTCTTTGAGTGCCTTTTTCTTTGTGTGTGTGAGTAAGTGTGTCAGAATACACTTTGCATCTTGAAGTAAATGTGGACAAAACTCATATCTAAGTCAAGATAACATTTAAATTGTGAATACAGAATTTTCAAAGATGAGAACATTTTATTTTTAGTACCTTTTATTTTAGTCTATTCTCACCATACTCTATTTTGCTAATTTATTTCATAGAAAAAGAACTAAAAACTTGGTTTTTAATCGACCTCAAGGCAAAGAAGTAGAAGGTCTTATCTAGGAACACACAATTTGACAAATTATATCTGTGTTTATAAAATGACTGATACATAAATAGACCCTACAGGAGAACTAGTGTCTCCAATCAGAGGAGTGAGATGAATCTTGCAGGTTACAAAGGGTCTGCCAGGGTTTGCCACGATTCTTCTGCCCTTTATGTGCTTCCCAGGTGACTCAGTGGTAAAGAACCAACCTACCAATGCAGGAGACATAAGAGACCTGGGTTTGATCCCTGGGTAGGGAAGACCCTCTGGAGGAGGGCATGGCAACCCACACCAGTATTCTTGCCTGGAGAATCCCATGGACAGAGGAGCCTGGTGGGATACAAGTCCACAGGGTCACAAAGAGTCAGAGATAACTGAAGTGACTTAGCACACAAGCATGCATGTAATGTAAAAGCTGCTCAGTCATGTCTAACTCTTTATGACCCCATGGACCCACCAGGCAACTCCATCCATGGGATTTTTCAGGCAAGGATACTGGAATGGTTTGCCATTTCCTTCTCCAGGTGTGCTGCCTTTTAAAGCACCTGAGATGCTCAGAGATCGCCACAGTCCATGACTGAAGTTCTCTTGTCATCCTATCAGCCTGTGTGCTTTGAAGGAAAGGCTCCCAGCTATAAGATAGAGTCTTCTTCTGAAGAGCTGGCTCTTTCAAACCATTTGAGCTACTCTGTCTGTGACTGCCCTTTCAGAAAAAGTCCAAGTTTAACAAGCACTGAAAATAAACAAACAAAAAACCCAGCAACCTGGAAGCAGATCATGCTCTAACACTAACATGCAGGATTTTTAACTCTGGCCAAGATTCTGGTGTTTTGCCTCTGACTTTTCAGGAGACCATAAAACACCAGCAAAACCTCTTGGTGACTTAGTTTACCTCCTTGTGAAATATTTGCCCAGTCCTTAGGGTTGTAAAAGAAAATCTGCTCAGAGTGTTATAAACTTCCATATTTGCATAATCTTTTCTCTAGCATTTAAAGTTTGTTGAGCTATTCCAGATGGGGACATGCAGCAAAATCAGAATTCAAATGAACCCAGTGGAAACGAGTTACTATTATTGTGTTATGAATGAGGCGGTTCCAAATTGAATTATCTTAGTGAAGAAGAGCAGCCTGTACACCCCTCTGTGAGATGATACAGTTACTGGTGGGAGTTTTTGTTTGTTATTCCTGTTGAGTGACTCCTTAACAGAACACACGTGGGAGACCAACATGAGACAAAGCAGGTTTGGGCTATAATTTTTCTTATATTCTAATTGGGGGAAATAGTTTGAACCCAAAAGGATGCATTGAGTGCAAACACAAACCTGGAGCAGGGCCCATTGGACATGCATCTCAGGAGCTATCAATCTACAACCTTCAATTTGTAAATATGCAGGATACTGAGCCAATAGGAAAAAAAAATAATTTTAAACATCTGTGGTATTCTTTCTGTTCCAGATTAATTACACTGCTTGTTTGCTGACGCTGACCAGAATTTTCAATCTTCCGATGTTATGCTAGGAACGCCACAAGTATTTTTCTATGTGTTTATCACTCGTGTCTCATGAAACTTTATCTCTGCCACAGTCTGTCTTTTATCATATATTTTAGGTCCCAATTTTGTGCTTTGGCTCACCAGCCCTCAGCTTCTTGGTTTTCCTTTAATACTGAGAAATAGGCAACTCTTTTTTCCATGCAGTATTTATTATAACTTTGAAGAGATACCTTGTTAATACACAGTCCCACACACATACACATCATTCAATCAAAATGATGATATAAATGAAAATCTAAATATGCTGTTTAATCATTTGGAGAGGTTGATAATTATTTTCAATCAGCTAGGATTGCTGTCAGTTCAAAGAATTATTAATGAGAGCCAAATTCATTAATAGATTGTACGCAATTCTTTTCTGTGTGGGGGGTAAGATATTAGGAAGGTCGTTCTAGAAATTGCTATTCAGCCTTCACAGCTTTGAAGCCCATACACTGAGTCAGTCAAGAGTCCAACTGCTAAAATCTCCATCCTACAATCTATGAAGGTACATTTCCTGAGCTGAATCCTTGTAGTTTAAATAGAGAAGAATCACAAAGGTTTATTTTTTCCCTAAAATAGCCCAATTTGGACATGAAAATGGGCAAGTCCTTTGCAACATTAAACTGCCATAATCCCCATCTCCAAGTCCAGTCTGCCTTGAGAGTTTGTCTCCCTCCTCTTGCCCCTCCTCCACAACCAATTTCCCATGCATGACTTTTGTGACCCCAAGGTGACCAAAGAGCTCCTGTTTAGGAAACTCAAACTCCCCTCCTCATTCTAGCCCCCAAGAGCCTCTCCTCAGACCCTAGCCCGTCTCCCTGATCTTCTTTTCCTGTGTGCCAAACACTTGAGGTCTTGGCCAGCTTTGGGTTTCTTTTTTCCCTTGCTGCAATCTACTTAATTTCCTGGAGTTTTCTCTCTTCTGGCTGGGGCACAGTCTATGCAGCAGCTCACTTCCTTCTTCCTTCTAATGATAAGCCCACAAGCCATTTTTGTTTTGTGGGTTTTACTGAGAATCACCAAGGAAAAAAAGAGAAAATAACCAGAGAACCCACGTGGAAGAGATGTGACTATACAAGAACTCTTAAATAATCACTTAATTCTACAATAACCACTTATTGATTGCTCCCTACATGTTGAGCGCTGCCCTCTAGAATCTAACAGTTATTGTTTGTGCGATGATTTTGGAAGCCCCGTTGCCCACTTGCTTCCCTTGGCAAATAGCTGACGAACCTCTCTCTCAACAAGGAGGGCAAAATAAACAGTGGACAGTGCTCACTCCTTGGGTAATTAGGTTTCTCTACAGTTCTTCAGGTAAATAGTATATGTGTCACTGACCTCCTACCCTATAAATATTAAGATCATACTATAAATTAAATTAAAATATACACACATGATGCAATTCTAATAATATTAAAATTCTTTGGCATTGAGACTATTGTGAAAACTTCAGAATATCCTCTCATACTCAGCCTGCTGTTCTCCTCCTACTGTTGTGTTTTGACCAACGAGGGTTTTTTTCTAGAATCCAATTTTTTAGCATCTATCCAATGATGGGATCATAAACTGGCTCTCTGAAAAGGACAAACAAACAAACAAGACGCCCTGATTCACACAGCATGTTTGCTGATTTCTGTGATGTAAATACTTCCACCAGCCAGCAGGCAAGAGCTCTTATAAGCCGGTCGGAGCCAGTTCTGAAATATCATTTATCCTTCCAGTCTTTTCTCTTATCACAACTTGTTCTGTGTCTCATCTCCCCAAAGGCTGTTTTGGAATTGCCTCTCATTTGGATAAGCAATAAAATAAGTAAATCCCAGCAGAATGTTAATGGCTGAATGAGAAAGGCTGGATTGGTAAACTCTGGAAATGGTGTCTACCTTGTCAGGGGGTGCTCCTGGAAGAGGACTTCCACTCAATGGATGAAATCCACTCTCAGAAGCGGGAGAGGTCCCCAGCCTAAGGGTGCACTCTTTGGTGGCAGTGAAAGTAGGGACAGGGGAAACCCATACTGAATGCCAGGAAGTGTACAAAGTAGCTGAGAGCACAAACTGAAGCTTGAATGCCGAGGTTTGCCATATTGGGCAAGTTACCTGACCTCTCTGTGCCCAAAGTTCTTCTTTTGTAAATTGAGGATAGTCATATTGTATTTCAGGAACCGAGGCTAGCCTGTATCGTAAAACATACCACTATTTTATGTTCCATTAAGAAATTTTAAAATGCTACCAATTAAACTATGACATGCTATCAAAAGTAAGACGCATTAAAATTTCGCAGGTGCTAAAATATGAGAGAAAATATGTTTTAGAATCAATGAATTATGGTTGTACTCTCCTCATAGGGCTACAAAGATTAAATAAGTTGATGATATATATATATATAAAGTGCTTAGAACACAGCCTGACATCTTGTCAGTGCCATGATTTTACAATTATAGATTTTGCTAATATTGATCACTATTATCACAAAGAGATTAATGAAAATTTTTAAAAAGATGCAAAATATCTGACTCAAACATGAAAAGTTCAAATTTCCTCATAAGACCAAGTATGTACTAAAGTGGTTCCAAACCAGCAGTTTTCAAGCTATTTTTCTCATAACCGCATGGGCCTCAGGGATTGCAACAAAAAGAAGTAAAGATGGAGCTAAAGCTGAGATGAGGGCCAAGCAAGAGAAATTCTCAGTCACCTAATCTGAAACTCAAGTAAAGCAGCTTGGTTTTTATCAACTGAATGTACTGAGTTCAAGATAAGTTTCATTTTAATTGTGTGTTTGTGCTTAAATATACATACACATATAGGTTGTACCCAGCTTATAGAACAGTTGGCCCCAGTAGACAGGGACACTAGCAGAGGCATAGGAATGGCCTTTCCCAGTATTAAGCTAATTCTCACTCAAATGCACACATCCCTGAGTTCAGAAAGTTTTCTCTTGGGTCAGCAGGCATGAACCCTTACCTCTTCTGCTTTCCAGCAGCCCTGCAGTCCCTTCTGACTGTGCCCTCTGGTAGACCATGCCCATCACCCCTACACCACTTCTGTCTTGACTGGAGCTGTTTAATTGTTCAAGTCCAGTAAGCAAGGACCGTGGCAAGAAATGTAAATATGATAGCAAAGTTTATACCCTAGACCTCTCTGTCACGGTTTCCTTAGCAACAGCTCTTACTATTTAGGACTCACCTTGGCTACACACTGCTTTAGCAATCGTCTGTCAGACTGATTTCCAAAACAGCTCATAGACTTCTCAGAACCAAACATTCTAAGCAGGAGATGAAGGAGAAAACATAACACATTTTTGAACCAAGGTTTTAAAATCTCCTTAAAAGTATTCATAGTCTCCCTTGAGATCCAGGTCAATGAAATATATATATATATATATGAAAAATAAGTGGGGAAAAATAAAGACAATACAATAAACAACTGGTGCACTGTGATTCCAACTATATAACAAATGCATATATATGTAAAGTAATACCTGAAGATGAAAATAGTTGTTTTGAGGTACTGTAAAAGTAGATTAAAAATAATTTTATATTTTTTGTTTGTTTTTTTGTTTTATTTTTAAATTAAACATGTCAAAACACACCTTATACATTCAGTAAACAACTGTTTATTGTGCAAGTAACTTGCATTTACCTTAGTTTGCTCCACCACACCTTTATCTTTCTTCACTTCTCTCATGTCCTCAGGTGTTTAAGTCCTTTAATATCTGTGTCTTAGGTGTCTAGGGGCTTCCCTGGTGGCTCAGACGGTAAAGAATCTGCTTGTAATACAGGAGACCCAGGTTCAATCCCTGGGTTGGGAAGACCCCTTGGAGAAGTGAATGGCAATCCTCTCCAGTATTCTTGCCTGGAGAACCCCATGGACAGAGGAGCCTGGTGGGCTACAGTCCATGGGGTTGCACAGAGTTGGACATGACTAAGAAACTAACACTTTCACGTTCAAGTATATATACCTAAGAAATGTATGCTTATATTTAGGTACATATGCTTGACCTTTATATGATAGTAAACAACTGTTTTTCCTGTAAACCTTAGCAACTCCCCTCCTATGGACAGTATAATGCTTGAGTTACAGAAAACAAGTTCAGCCAATATACCAGGTGAATTACAGAAAAGACTCTCATGCCTTCCCCCTCTAGAATTGGTGTTCCCCAAGACAGTACAAAGAATATTTGAACTCTAGGGCCACTGCTTTTTTAAAAAAAGGTTGGTATTCATTCACGATAAGAACAGTGTTACCAATCAGGGTTCAATTAGAGAAGCAGAAGTGGTGTTGAATAGGGATTATTATCAGGACTAAACTTGACACAAGAATGGGACTGGTGGAAAAGGAAGTCTATGGGGGTTGTGTCTGTGATTGGCTTTGGGCGTGAAGTTGCTGCGGATCTGCGCCAGCAGTCTGGAAGATGAGCTGGACAGGAAGGAGAGGTGAGCAAGGACACACAAGAACCTAAGACCCATGAGGACAAATTGGAACTCACAGTGTCTTTCATCACCCCCTTCTCAATGAGGAAGTGATCTTCATGGTAAAGTCAACACAATTTACTATGGGACTGCGTATACCTCTGGCTCAGGACTCAGTCCATGGGGTCGCAAGAGTTGACATGACTTAGGGACTAAACCTCCACCACCACTGTTAGCTTTGTGTGCTTCCCTCATAGCTCAGCCAGTAAAGAATCTGCCTGCAATGCAGGAGACCTGCGTTCAATTTCCAGGTTGGGAAGATCTCCCGGAGGAGGGCATGGCAACCTACTCCAGTATTCTTGCCTGGAAAATCGCATAGTCAGAGGAGCCTGGCAGGCTATATAGTCCATGGAGTCACAGCAGTCAGATGTGATTTAGCGACTAATCCACCACCAGGATTCAGAGGCAGAGGTTGCCGTAGGAGCAGTGACCTTGGGTGGTCCACAGTGTGGTGAGCAGATCAGCATCAAAAGTCACAACCCACCATTGTGCCTGGAGTTCCACACCCAATTTCTATTGAAAACAACAGCTGCTGCTTCATTTTCACCTTCCAAATCTTGTTTAAATGTATCTCATGCTCAGTATTAACCTGGACCCATACAGGGAATGAGACTATGGGAAACATTGTTCCAGTTTAGGGGACTGAAGGAAGCCACACAATAGACCTCTCCATTTCCCACCCTAGAAGGAGTCTGTAGAAACTGATATAATAATTCTAAATTCAGTTTAATCCTAGGCTTGGCACCCAATTTCGAGACCCCAGAATTTCCAAAAGATTCTCTTAAAGGACTTACACTTATGCCCAAATGTAAGGGGCTAGAGAGGTCAACACAAAGAGAGATCCTTATAGAAAAGGGATAGAGTTCAAGTATTCAAACTGGGAGATATTTGAAATTGTGCTAATAGTCATGTCTTCTATTGCATAAGGAGCAACCACAAGCAATATACTAAGGAATTTTCCAAATGTGTTAATCCTCCCGGCTCCCCACCCACCCCTTGCCAAAACAACAACAACAAACCCACAGAAAATCAAGGAGAGAAGGAGCAGGTTGCTCTTTGCATAAAGAAGCCATTTGAGTATTCATTATAAGAAGCAGCAGCCAAACATTTACAGAGTACCTAACTAGCTCCTCTCACGGGCTAGACACTGTGCTGATACAGCGTCCTACACAGGAGTCTTAAGGGAGGATAGGGACAAAGGTCAAATTAGTTCTCAACATGTTTGAATAGAGAAGCTGCTAGGCAACAGCCTCGCATCTAAGCAAAATGCTGGCCATTGGCCCTGAGCCTGGGCTTGGCCAAGTGCAGGTGTGGGCAACTGACACCAAGAGCCCTCTCTCAGAGGTAAGACAGCCCCTGCAGAAGCCCCACCACCAGAGTGCACCTGAGATCTTTAGACTGGAAATTATGTACAGATTTCCACCACAAATTTAGAACACTCAACTACCAGCATCATCATCCTCACTGTCACCATCATTGCCATGGCTACTGCAATAGCAGGACTTTTGTCCTTCTACAGAGACATGGAGTCCAGCCAAGTATCTCCGAGGGCTACAGCAACTGCAGGTCATGGACCTCTGCATGGTTGAGTGACTGGGTGAGGGCCAGAAAATACACCCCTGTTGTCTCTCCCACCTGGTAGAATAAGCACACTGGGCTGCACTGGTAAAGGCCACTGCTGTGCCTCTTCCCCTTTCAAAAGGTAGGCTGAACATCATTATTTTGGAAACACAGTGACATTTTTTACATTAGTGAGTTGGGTTGGGTTTTGTTTTGTTGGGGTTGTTTCCTGTATAATGATTATTCACATACACTTGATTAGCCACCTGTCAAATGAAAAGGCAAGGGCCTCCCATCAGGAATTTTGAGGATTTATTTTCTCCACCACAGAAGCCCCATCAGGAGATCCTGTTAGAACCGGCTGGATCGCCAGAGCTGATTGCATGCTCACCATTGCCTCACAGTCTTTTTCCCCACGCCTAAGAGTCTAGGCAGGCACCTGGGAAGTCTGACTCCACTGCTGAATACTTCGTCCAAGTTGAGAAAATGGCCTCGTCTCTATCTTATTTGGATACAGTGTCATAATAACATCATCCTATTAACCTCAATTGGGTTTATTTGACTATCTGCTTTTATTCAAAAACAGCTAGTCAGAAGCTTGACCTGCTATGGATCACACGCTGCCCTATAAAAGTTAAGTGGTCTTGGCCTTAGTGCCATCTTTTGAGAAACCCCGAGCCATGAGAGCAAAGTGGAGGAAGAAGTAAAGAAGAAAGATGAAGAAGTCCAAGTAAACTTGTACATCCATGGAAGCCACAGAAGCAGAAACAAGGGAAGCCAGCAACCAGGAACACTGGTACAAACTGTTGGACTGCGTGCCTACTGTTTAGAACTTGTCTCAACGAATCTGGAACCTCGATGGCCATTCTAATCGCCTTGACCACTTTCGACACCCACCGTGCTCATATCAAAGCCATCCAAATGTAATACATAGCAACATTTAAAAATTTGCTATATGCCAGGAACTGTGCTACCCACGTTATGTCTATTATCTCTCTTAATCCTTATACCACTCCAATGTGTTAAGTACTGCTGGCATTAGACCTATTGCATGAATGTAAAATATAAAATGTAGAGGTAAAGCAAATATTTCAGCCCATCCAACGGTAAGTGATGCAGATGAAATTTTAACTACAATTCTGATTCTAGAGTCTGAGCTCTTTGCAACTCAGCTATGCTAGTGATAAACTGCTGCTGCTAGTGACCCTTAACTTTTAGGGGGTTATGGGTCCCTCTGAGAATCTGGTTAAAGTTGCGGAAACTCGCCTCAGAAAAACCCCTCCACATACACACACTTTCACCACTTACAATTTCAGAGGTTCTGTCAACCTCCTTGAAGACCATCTAGCATTTACTTGCGGTTCATAAGCCCAAAATTATGGAACTCCAATATAAAAATCTCCTTAAGGATCAATGTATGGGAACTTGATGTTGTCTAAGTAAGGAGCTGTGTGGTGCAAAGAAAAATGTTACATAAATGTGAAGAAAGAGGGAAGTGGATCCTTGAATGCCAGGATGACCTACCAATGCCAGAGGAGTTCAGGAGCCTTACTTTAAGGATGGCTGTATTAGACTCTTCCAGTTACTCAAAAGAAATGAGGAAGGGGTTGTTTTAAGGATACACAATGGAGAAAGAACCTCTCAGAAATAAAAATAGGAGCTGTGTCTAGGCTAGACATTTCTGAGCACGAAATTGGACCAGAAGGTTGTGCAGGTCCGAGGCAGCCTTCCAGACAACAGCAGCTTGACACCCATGGTCTTTCTCTCCTTGCCCACTCTGTTCTCTTTTTCTAATTTGCTTACTTTTTACTCCAGATCATCTATGACATCCCTCAGGGACCTTTCCATGTAAGTGAAAGTGTTAGTCACTCAGCCAAGTCCACCTCTTTGCGACCCCATGGGCTGTGTCCTGCCAGGCTCCTCTGTCCATGGAGTTTTCCAGGCAAGAATACTAGAGTGGGTTGATATGCCCTCCTCCAGGGGTTCTTCCCCACTCAGGGATCAAACCCAAGTCTCTTGCATTACAGGCAGATTCTTTACCATCTGAGCCACCAGGGAAGCCCAGGTGCAAGTATAACCTCTTAATTTTTGCAAACTCCATTTTCTGCCTCATCACTTCAGGCTGCCATGACCCCTCATGGTTCTAACCTCACCTCATAGATTCTCCCTTGTGTGTTTTCAGTTAGTTTCTACCTCTGGATTGAATGGGGTTAGGTGCCCCATTCTTGCGGTACTTCCCAGTTCAAGAGCCTGATGGCAGCTAACGTTTTTTGCACGAGGTCACTGCAGGTTTTTAACTAGCCTACAGTTTGATTGTACTTGTGACGAATGCCACCCAATCCAAACAGTTGCCACTCAACCCAAACAGTTGCAGTTGGTGGCACAGAGGATAATGGGTGCCTCTATGGGAATGAATATGCCCCCACTCAGGCAGGCTCTCCTAAAAGATGTGGTTGGACAATTTTCTGGAGAAAGGTATCTAGTCCAGACCCTTGGGACAGGCTGGTTCTGGGAGACACCTTGAACTTCCCACACTTTGAATTAAGTCCTCCTACTATCGGGTCCTTCACACCTTTAGGTGGCTGTGTGTTCAGATAGGAATTAATGGCAACAGGAGTCCTCACTACCAATGAAAGGCAGGAGCTGGAGGAAGCCTCTGGATCTGAGACCAGCCAGGCATGCTCCTCAGTTACATGCCATCCAGGAGAAATGTGCCAAGAGATTTTTGTGCCAAGCTTCAGGACATGCAATACTTCCTGGTATATCTCACTGGTTGCTCACTGAGCTTTTTAAGGAGGAAGTAGCTTAAAGGGCACTGTGACACAGACAGTATAATAGAGTTACAGAGTTAGAATGTTAAACATCACCTATTCTACCTGCCTATCTATGGAGAGGGAAATTGAGCCTGAGAAGGGCTAAATGCTGAAAGAAAAGCACTTGGTGAGCTGGCGGTGGGGCCCCAATTTCTAGTCCACTCTCCCTTGATTATTCCTGGATTGTGAGCCGCAATCCTCTTCATCCTCTTGCTGCCACTGAGTGCTACCTTTCTGCAGCAAACCAAAAAAGAAGAAAAGCCTGTAAAACGATATCTCACACCATAAAGGTTCAATCCCAATTTACCCATATCTATAGGATGTCTTTTGAGCTGTGGTGTTGGAGAATACTCTTGAGAGTCCCTTGGACTGCAAGGAGATCCAACCAGCCCATTCTGAAGGAGATCAACCCTGGGATTTCTTTGGAAGGAATGATGCTAAAGCTGAAACTCCAGTACTTTGACCACCTCATACAAAGAGTTGACTCATTGGAAAAGACTTTGATGCTGGGAGGGATTGGCGGCAGGAGGAGAAGGGGACGACAGAGGATGAGATGGCTGGATGGCATCACTGACTCGATGGAAGCGAGTCTGAGTGAACTCCGGAAGTTGGTGATAGACAGGGAGGCCTGGCGTGCTGCGATTCATGGGGTTGCAAAGAGTCGGACATGACTGAGCCATTGAACTGAACTGAACTGATAGGGTGTCTCTAGCTGCAGATGGATGATTTATCGGAAATAATCCTGGACGAGAAGACTCACTGTGTCACTCTTAGATTTGTGATTTAACCTCTGTTTGTTCTTCTGAGAAATTGCAATGCATTAATGCACTCGCCATTTATCTAACAAACATTAACAATGTCTGCTATGTTCCAAACCCTGAGAGTAAAATGATATTGAACAATTGTCTTGTTTCTCAAAGAGCTTTTACATTCTGGTAGAAGGAAATGAAAACCCACTCTAGTATTCTTGCCTGGAAAATCCCATGGACAGAGGAGGGTCACAAGAGTCAGACATGACTTAGCACCACCAGGGGAGTGTAAGAGAACTTACACCCAAGTGATATGGAAGTGAATGAGGAAGGGGGTCAGGAAAAACTTGCAGATGTGTGCTTGCAATTCAAAGGCACAGATGGAAGAGGAGTTAGCCAAGCAAGGACAAGAGCTGGGCAGGCAGATGAGGGAGTGTACTGCCCATCTGGGGAAGACACGCAGTATGGCTGAAGCACAGAATTCAAGGGGAAGACATGGTAGGAATGGCAAGAGATGAGGCTGGCCAGTAAGCAGGGTCCTGGTGTCAACTTCACATACCATCCTCTTGGTTCACCTACAGGCCATAAGTTATACAGCTAGTCTTTTACTTTAGAAAATTATTGTAATGGCTGTAGGAGAACCAAAAGCTAAGATGGGAAGCATGCAGATAACTTAAGAGCCTACTGCAATAACTTAAGAGTGATGGTAGTCTTCTGATTTATGGCAGTGACTATGAGACCAAAGACATACTCTAGACATTTGGGGGCATACGCTAGACATTTTTAAAAAGTTATCATTCGAAGAGCTCAGACCATGACTGTAGGTCATGTGGAGTGTGGGATGTGAGTGGAGAGTGAGGAACAGAGGCTGCAGCTGCATTGCTCCTGACTTGGGTGGGAGCAGGCACTAGTGGGTTGGGTTTGGGACACTTGAGTAAAGTTATGGTGAAAGAGCCAAGCATAAAGTTTCCATAGAAAACTAGACAGTAGATCCAGAGTTCAACAGAGAGTTTGGCTGGGAATATAACCATCAACATATATAGGTAAGTGGTATTCAAAACAGAATATATTTATAGCTTTCCTACATAACAAGTTTATTTCCTATAGAAAAAAATACATAAGAAACTACTTCCTCCTCTTCCTACCTCCCTTTCTGTGCCTTGTATCTCTCCAGAGCCTGTGTTTGCTGTCTGATTTCCAGGATGTTCATATCCAAATCAATCTGAACTAATTTTGCAAGTAAAATGTTTTGAGAGCTCACCCTAAGTGCTTCCCTGAACTCTAAACATTTAACATCTGCTTGGCTGGACTCAATGCCTAATCTTGTAAGTCTACTTAAATCCACCAATTTGACTTGTCATAATTTATCATTTCAAAATCTATATTATTTATTGCTCTTGATTACGTTATCACAGGTGTTCTGTACTATTGGTGTTTCCTTCCACTTTTTCTTATATTCTCTTGTGAAATCATCATATCTAATTTACCAAGAGGTCATTTCTACTCTTTTTTTCCTAGCTTTTGCAAACTTTTTCCTACATTTATTCCTAGCACCAGTCTGCATTTTTAAGGTGATAAACTCAGGAAGTTTATCTTCCAGACCTGCAGATTTTCAGGGCATTTACATTTCAGAGACCTACTTTCTACGAGCAGATATTTTTACAAGGTGTTTCTAACTAATCATCTCTTCTTTATTCTCAGGTGCTAAATGAGTTTTCCATAGGCAGTGATGAGCTTTTCTATCCTTAGAGCTTGTCCCTGCCCCCACTACACTCCTTCTGGACACACTCTTTCCTGCAGTGCACTGTCCTTCCTGTTCCTCCTTTCATACCCAACAAGGGGCAGTGAAGAGTACAGCCTCACCCTGCAACCTTTGGCCAGAGCCATCTATTGCTTTCAGTCTCACTACCCACCCCTTTCAACCTCAGGCCTGAATAACAGCAGATAACAAAGGGGGAGCTCGTGGCTGCCAAGACAGTGTCATAGTAACAAGTTCAGAAGACTACAGCCTCTGGCTCCACCCCACAACCCACAAAGATGGAATGGATTTCTGCCTCTTCCTGCAGATTTTGAACTCAAGACAGAAGAAAGATCAAAATAGCAGAGCTGTATGTGCCTTACCCAGATGACATATGGATACCTGTTAGCGTATTCCCAGCCCAGTTAAGGATTTGTAAACACCGGAAGTGCAAGCCATCCACATAGGCAGAGAGACAGGTATCTACCTAGTAAAGTCTCTGGAGCAAGTGGTTTAAAACCAACCCTTGGGACTTCCCTGGTGGTCCAGTGGCTAAGACTCCGTGCTCTTCATGAAAGGAACCCAAGGTTTTATCTCTAGTCAGGGAACTAGATCTCATATGCCACGACTAAGAGTTCAAATGCCACAACTAAAGATCCTGCATGCTGCAACTAAGACCCGGCGCAGGCAAATAAGCAATATAATAAATATTTTAAAAATATTAATTATAAAAAATAAAACCAACCCTCTTACATGCTATGAGTTTATTCAGCACTCATAAGAGAGAACTTGGGTCAAGTATTTCTGAACCAGTAAGCTAATGATCAAGAGAAAAGAGTTAATATAGATATGGACATTGGGAAAATTACTGTCAACCTAATTTGTATCTTTTGTATCCTAAAATATCAGCTTCTTCTTAGAGAAAATATTTGTCGCTCACCCTCCCACACCATCCTCCCAAACTGATGTGTTTTTCTCCAGCAAACCTCTGAAACATCCTTGTCCTTGGTCAACAGGGGCAATAAAAACTGTCGATCTGCTTCATTTCTTCCAGTCTTTGAGAAAACAAAGAAAAAAGAACAACTTGGAAAAACTATCAGCTAAAATTTTGATATGTAAGTAACATATGTAACCTCCTTAGACCTCATTTTGGCTATCTATAAAGTGGAGGTAATTACACTTATAAACTAAGGGCTGTTGTGAAGACTGAATGGCATATCTAATGTAAAGCACAAAATATCTCACCTGGAAAGAGCTCAAAAAACATGAGCTGTAATTATGTACGTGTGTATATTTGTTATCCTGAAGATATACTGCTTTGCTAGGAAATACACCAACAAGATCAGCCTAACCTCAGTAGATTGACAGGTTTTCAATGAGCCCACATTCCTTCATATTATGAATTAGAACATTACTATGTGTGGTAACCCAAAGTCCCTGAGTGTTGCTTAAGTATCTTGTTGGTTGGAACCCTGCTTTCATTCTATCTCTCTGGATTCTTCAGCTCTCTTAAGGTCTCTGTGTCACCTGAGGTACCCCCTCCTCTTCTATGACTGGTACCTGAAGGTTTGTAATGAGTAAACAATTTATTTATGCCTGAATCTTATGGGAAGGCATTCTACCAACCGAAGGGAAACTACCCACCTGGCAGAGACACTCTGACTGTGGAAAATTACTGATCCACTCTGAACTACACAAAAATCCATTCGTAAAAATCCTAAGAAGAGCAAACACTTCCCCTGGCAAGTTCTCCAGCAGGGTCCGTGGCTGGCAGGGCCAACCACCCTCTCTAGGCACCAACCAAAGGCCGGACCTGAGCAGTGACAAATCTGGAATCCTCTGGCAGATACTGATCCAGGGCCTTCTGCACAAAGGGGGTCCTTCTTACCAGCTCAATACTGGATCTGCACACATTGAGGATTAGTTTTGGCTGTCAGGGAAAAGCCAATGTGGAAAATAGAATCTGATAGACAGGATTTGAAATGAAAGACACAATACTGCCCAAGCTTCCAGGATCTAAATTCTTACGGGGCAGAAGAATAAACACTTTTCGGAAGCTAAGACCAGGACACGATAAGACACCTCAGCAAAAACTCAAGAGTGGTCAGGAGTTTGAGCATTAAAAGACTAACTCCCATTTTTACACTGTGAATTACCAAAATCTAAACAGAGAGGAAAAGGTGTATCAGCCAGCATTTACCTTGCCGCGCCTGTGCTGAAAAACTCCCCTGGTGCCTGTGGCATTCTCTAACAAAGATGAATAAGACAAGCCTTGGCCCTTGAGGAGTCTGTACTTGGTGGGGGAGGCTGGCAGGTAATGAAAATACAAGCCTTAGTATGGGAAGTGCCCAAAGCTGAATCCAAGCAAAGAGCAGCAGGAGCAGATAGCTCTAATCTCTAGCGCTGCCATGAATTTCCTCCCAGAAGAGAGGTCATCCCATGTGGGTCTTGGAAAGACTGCAGGTTTTAGAGAAGAGATGGGCTCTCCAGGCACAATGCAAAAAAGAGGCAGCTCAGAGAGGGAAGAACAGGGTGTGGCAAGGAGCTGGGCTCAGCTTGGCCATGGCAGTAGCTGAGCCAAGTCGGGTGGGGGACTGAGAAGACTTGAACATCCAGAAAGATTGGCTTTGACTCCCTGGGCCTTTTGAACATGGTAGATGTGCTTTTCAAAGGAAAAGCTATAGAACAGGTGTCCAGAATGAACTAGAGGGAGCTTCACTGGTGGTCCAGTCCCTAAGACTCCTTGCTCCCAATGCTGGAGACCTAGGTTCAATCCCTAGTCAGGGAACTAGATCCCACATGGTGCAACCAAGAATTCGCATGCCACAATTAAAGATTCTGAGTGCCACAACTAAGACCTGGCACAGCCAGATAAATAATTTTTCCTTTTTAAAGAATGAATTGGAGTCAGAGAGAGAGCTGAAATGGGTACCTTTGCATATGTACTTTTTTCTTTTATTTTTTGCCCCTTGAAACATGAAATCACACATGCAAATCAACAATTTGTATCCAGGAAGGACTTATACCTGAGAATATATTGACTCTCCACAGCAGTGATTCTCCACTGTAGGGGATCCACCCAGCCCCGCTGGATATATTCCATTAGACTTAGAGGCCAAGGGTGATACCTCTGTGCCCAAGGGCACTGGGATAACCTTATGGAGTTCTCTCACCTCCAGTCCAAACAAGTTCATGCTCTTTGCTGTGCCCAGCTCACTGTATGTGAAGTAGAGTAAGACCTTTGACGTGATGAAAAAAGGTGATGTGATCAAGGCAAAGAAAACATAAACTGTCTATGGCTTCATGGGGCCCTATCAGACCAGATCAGCTTTTGTCTTACGGATTTTCTTTCACTTGTTCATGAGCCCTGGAAAGCTAATCTTCAATGTGAAAGGGTCATTATTCCCATTGCAAGTACATCAGTCCTCACAATTATTTTTGATTTAGTTTCGGTTTGGTTTTTGTTTAGTTTACTGGGTTTCCTCCATGTATTTTTCATGCAAATGGAATTTAAAGAATAATTCTATAGGGATGTTATTAAGTACTTAGCTTTTTCTTCTATATCATAAAAACACAATCCCATACCTTGTTGCTCAAATGGAAACTATTTTGGTGACAATTTAAACATGAAATATCCAGCAGAGACAAATCATGATTATTTACAAAAGGCTTTATCAAGGAATTATTTACTTCTTTGGGCCATTTCCACTTTGCTTGTGATTTCAGTCCTAAGAGTATATTCGTATAATTCTTCACACCAAATTAATGGAGCTGTTTCTTATTATTGTTTTTGATAGTACAGCATGTTGAATCCAACTCCCATCTTACTTTTCCTAATTATTTGTAAGCTCTCCCCACCCTGTTTTTCTTTCATGGAGCCATTCTAAATTTCATTAAGGAGGCAATGTGTGGCATATCAGATGTGGTTTTAGAATGTTCTCTAATGCTGGGGTCCTTGTTCTGGAGCAGCTGCTGACCACTCAGATTACAAGAATGAGAAGATTAATTGGTACTTGTCATCTGGAGAAGCTCTTGTCCAGCTCTTGTCCTTTGCACCTGATTCAGAGCAAAAACATGGTATCTCTGTGTCTTGATGGGTCCATTACACTGTCCCAAATTTCCCCTAGTTTTCCAAACTGTGGCTCTGTCTCCTTGGCAAGGAAGTGCTCTTACCAGTAACCAGATTAAGAGAGAACCACTTGACTATCACCTGGGTCATTGACCAGAAACTCACTCTGTGGTGGTGATGGCGAAAGAAATTTCTGGCACAGCAGTTCATACTGAAGAAGAGCTTTATAAGAGATGAAGCCAGAAGAGAATGCACTGTTTATCCAGCACGCTTGTAAGTTAGGTGAGCAGAGCTGATCACATAATTCCCAAACCAGTGGGTTTTAAAGGGCAGTCACACCTCAAGTCTGAAAGAGATCAGCCTCGAGGAAGATTCTGTCACTTTCAGCCATCAGTTTAAATGAGTGTGTCTTATAATCAACACAGTGGTAAAGAGAATACATTTCCCACCACACCGCACATGGGGAGCCCACACCTGTAAGACACACCGCAAACCCATTCATATTGTATGAAGTCCTAATGGACAAATAAAACTGTCACATAAAAATGTCATTCCCAGGAAAGCTTTATTATTGAGCTAAGGGGGAGAGGGTAGAAAGATGGAAACTAACATTTTCCTGAGTATGTTCTATCTAAATTCCAGGCACTTTCTTTGTTGTCCCATCCCTTTTAATCCCTTTAAAAATAAATAAATAAATTGTAAGAGGAATATTTCCTTCATTTTACAGGGAAAAAAAATAAATTTAAAGAAACGTAAACCAAATAGTTCAAAGCCAAACAACTAATAAAATATCATGTCAGGTTCCAAAGCAAAAGAATTAAAATGTTCACCTTTATAGACTGTCAAATTATATCCTTTGAATGAACATGTACACAGGCAAATTCCCTGGGGTCTACAGGAAACTGAATGTGTGTGTGTGTGTGTGTGTGTGTGTGTGTATGCATGTATCCCACTTGTGCTGTGAAGAAGACTTACCTGGATGACATCCAGTGATGTGACCCATTTCCAGAAGAGGCAGCTGATGTTAAATCTCAGAAGACAGGCAACAAGAGACTGGATCAGAGTTTGCTAATATTCGCTGGTATCACTAGAGCCTAGGGAAGAAGAAAAAAAGATTTTGCACATCACCAATTTTAGGCTGTGGGAAAAAAAAAAAAAAGTCGCCACCTCTCACCAGCTCTCTAAGGAAATCTTGTGACCTCTGGGATAACCCTGGTATCAGGAAGCACAGTGGTGACCATCAAATGCATATTTATCTACCTAAAGTAATCACCATATACCCAATGAATAACCAGGTTTGTTCCAAATATGTGCTTGAAGTCCATTGATTGAAATTTCTAACACTTTTTCCTACAGAAAAAATGACAAAAATATTTCCAACAAAAGTCTACAGAAGATTACTGAGAAAAAGTCAAGATGCCAAGCTCTGTAAAACCTTTAACCTTAGTTTCCTTATCTCTATAATGGGAATGAAAATGTCCTCTCTGTCTCTCTCACAGAAATCTTGAAAGGAAATTTTAGAAACTGTGTCACTGAACAGGTACAAGGCATTAACATAAACTCATAGCCGTTCTGCTATATTACATTGTTCTGCCATATTATGAAATTAGCCGCAAATAATACTCCAGTCATATGTGTGCTTAGCTGCTCAGTCATGTCCAACACTTTGCAACCCCACGGACTGTAGCTCACCAGGCTCCTTTGTCCATGGGGATTCTCCAGGCAAGAATACTGGAGTGGGTTGCCATGCCCTCCTCCAGGGGATCTTCCCAACCCAGGGATCGAACCCAGGTCTCCCACACTGCAGGTGGATTCTTTACCATCTGAGCCAATTAGTCTCAATACTGTAGTCGTGCTGGTAGTGAAAAATGCTGAAGAATAAAAAATTGCAGTGAGGAAAAATATTGGAGGATATTCTCAATACTCAAAGGAGAGGAAAAGCACAGGAGGAAGATTAAATGACATCTTTTCTTTTAGTTGCCTTCTGTTCCTTGGCTCCATCACCTAACATGCTATTTAACTTATGTGTCTTTCCTGTGTGTTGTCTGTCTCCCCCGTTAGACAGTATGCTCCCTGAGAGCAGAGATCTTAGGCAGTTCGTTTACTGATGTACCCCAAGAAGGTACCTGTGCCAGTGCCTGGCCTGTAATAATGACTCAGTGAATATTCTTTAATAAGTGAATCTATCATGTGGTAATGTTGCAAGGCACCTAGTGTTCCATTCAAGAAAGACTGATGGAACAAATTTCTCTTGGCCATTTCCTTAACAAACATTCCTAGGAAAACCGAGGAGCTACAAGGCCTTCCGTCAAGGTTTTGTGAACACAAGGAACTTGGGATCACTCTGGGCTTAGGTCAATCTTCAGGAGCTGGAATGTTGCCCTCTGAATAGGGCCGCAGCAGGTTACTTTGTGAATCTTTGTAGGGAGAGCACTTCAGTCACCCCTGGTTCACCCCACCTGCTCCTCCTCCCCCTCGGGTAGGGCAAGCCAACAGTACACCGAGAACACCCCCTCTTTGCCCCTTGATTAGAAGAACGTCCAACACCCCCACAGGTCTTCCTCTTTCTCCCTCTGAGCCTGTTGATTCATTCCTCTCTGTAGGCTCCCACCCATTTTCTTAGAACTGCTACATTTTATCAACAGGCGCTGTGCTGGGTGGGTGGGTGGAGAAGGGGAAGCGAGTAGAGAACCAGTTGTTGGGTGCAGCCCTTGGGACATCTCAACAAAGGGAGTGAGCCACTGCCCACCACTCTCTTGAGGGTGGGAAGAGTTCAAGGTCTGCCACTCTGGGGGATCCAGTCTCACTGGGATCCTGCTTTCCAGCTCTGCTGAAGAGGTTGTGTTCCAAAGCCTTGCTCCTAACCAGAGTTCCTGATATAACTCATTCAATTTCAGAGCTCTAAGGGAACTTGGGAATCAAATCCAACTCCCTCATTTCAGAAACCAACAGAAGCCCAGAGAGGAGAATGTGACTTGGCAAAGGTCACACAGCCAGCAAGTGGGAGGCAGGGAGGCCTTTCCCGGCTCAGCCCACCTTTCCCTGCAGTGCCAGGAATGTCGGGGGAAAGTCGGACACCCTTACTTCCCAAGAGTGAGCACCAGCAGCAGCATCAGAGCAGCAGCAAAAGGTTGCCTGCATTTGTAGGCATGAATCAGATTTTCATAATTTTTGAAATGCCGACATCCAGATAAATCCAGTAGTAGTTACTTGATTTATTTTTTTTAAGTACTCTTTAAAAAAAAAAGGGGGGGGGGGGTGCTTTCCCAGCAGCTGGTTTTAAATAACCTATTCTCTCTAATATATGTGAAAAGTGGTTTTCATTCCCACACTCTGCTGCTATAATCTCAGTCCACAATGTAGTCTTGTAAAATGTGACTGAACTCAAAAGTTCTTGATGCAATCATTGTAACAAATGAGTGTCTAAATTCTCAGTATAGGGTAATAAAGTTGGGGCAGAGGGAGTGGGCAGGGTAAGGGTAGAAATGAAATAAAGCAAGTAAACAACTCCAAACAAACAGTTTTCAAAAATAGGTTTATAAATTGGTGTCACTGAGGGGATTGGAGTCGCTTCTAAAATCCGAATTGGCAGACTCAAAAAGCCAAGAAAAATTAAGAATGTTCAGATGACAATATTCTAGAGCTGAAAGGCCACGAAGATGTGTTACCTAACCCAACTATTTCAAAGCATGGTTGAGCAATTAATAGCCCAGAATTGGGAGGGCTGTCTCACCCAAAGTCAGTGAGGTCTACAGCTTCCTAGTTGGGTTCTCATTTTATCCATTTTCATACTGAGTGGAAAAAGAGAGGAGTAATAGGGTAAGTAATAGGGCAAGACCAGAGAGGAGCATGGAATTTTCAGGAAATATCATGAGTTCCACCCAACCAATAGGGAAGCTCTCAAAATGTTTTTGTCATCTCTAACTGGTTTTGGCAAAAGAGTTCAATAAATGAATCTTTTAGGATCACTGGGTAAAAAGTATAAGCAGAATCTTGGTAAGAAGGCAGGCCTCATTGGAGGTAAATTTACTTTCAGGGAATAAAACCAGTTTATGTCTGGATAGGGAGAGACTGCCCATGGGAGGGAGAAGGAGGGAGGTTCACCAAAGCTCCTACCAGAGTCCTGAAATGCATTCCCGGGAACAGTGCCTCTAATCAGGAGGCTTTGGGCAATGTCTGAAGGCATTTTTTTTTGTTGTCACAGCAGGGGAGGGGCAGGGATACTACTAGCATTGAATGCATAGAGGCCAGGGATCCCCTGAAACATCCTGCAATACACAGGACAGCCCTCCACCCTGAAAATCAAAGTATCCTGCCCCAAATGTCAATAGTACCAAGGCTGAGAAACTTGTTCTTCTGCTGACTGTCAATCAGTGTTCCGCTCAGATTCAGTATTACTTCACCAAAAATGCTCCCTTTTAAACCCAAGAAATCAAATAACACTTCTAAAGACTCACCTCCCCTTCTCTCTTCAGATCTTTGGATTTTTAAAGCCCCTTCCCATTCCCACCCCTCCGCCCCACCCCATCCCCAAAAAAAATCCAGATGAAGAGAAGCCAGGAGAACAGGAAGCAACAATTTCAGTAAAAATACTTAGGGCTGAAAATATCTGCGTAGGAGAGACTATTTCCATGTACTTATATTTTTCTTGCTCTTTGTTGTCGTTCCACCATCCTCGGTAAATTTGTTTTCATTTTAAGTGTTACAAGCAGTTATTATGTATTCCAGGCAGGGCTCCCAAGCTGTGACAATTTAAATAAGGGAGACTCTTTTTTTTGTAGGAAGAAAAAAAAATGATAAAAGTATAAATGGTTTGTTGAAACACTGAAATCTTACCTCAGAGAACAAAACGCTTTTTTATGTTGTCTTAATCTTAATCCAAAATGAAAATGTCCTTCAATTCAAAAGGGTAAGATTTGGCAGGTATAAGATATAAGAGGGCAAGGATATGTCCCCTCCACATTTAGAACTGCATGACTCCTGAGAAGACTTTGAAATAAATAGTACATAAGAAACTACAAGTAATTCTTTAAATGGCTTAAATCTTTCACATATTCAACTCAAAAGAAGAGAAAGGTTCTTCTCAATGGCTGGATAGAACAGATTTTAGATGAAGGATCTGAAAACTTGGGTTCTGGTCCAGGTTCATGACCTACAACCATGGGCAAATAATGTACCTCTTATGTGTTAATTCCCTGATGCTGGGAAAGATTGAAGACAAAAGGAGAAGAGGGCAGCAGAGGATGAGATGGTTGGATAGCATCACCAACTCATTGAACATGAACTTGGGCAAGCTCCAGGAGATAGTGAGCGAGAGGCAGGCCTTGTGTCACAAAGGGTCAGACAGGACTTAGCGACAAGACAACAAAAATGTGTTAATTTGCTCTACAATTTTATAGTAATAATACTTGCCTTACAGACTTCGGGTGAGGCTGGAAAGACATGTAAATGCAAATACCAACATGTACCTTCCCCACTATTCCCCCCACCTCACATCCCGAACATTCTCATCAAGATGAGGAACAATGGCCACTGCTGGCAAACATCATCAGAGTCAGACTTCACTCTATAACAAAGGAGAGCTTTCAATGGATTGCTTATTACACACTTTCCAATTTCCTTTTTTTAATTCCAAAAAAAAAATCTTTGTGTAAGGTGAGGAATCACTGGAGTAGGGTCAGCATAGCCCAAACAAATATCTTTACAGAATAAAGTCTTGACAAGGGGTCATGCCCCTAAAACCAAAATATTGGAACGTTAACTACCAAAGAGAATACTTGCCTTCTTGAAATTTCTGACAGGTTCCTGAATGAGTGAGTTAGTAAGTCATGATTCTTACAGTTCTGAAGGGGTCAAGCAGTGGGGCGTATTTACTTTGTAAAGTAGCTCTAAATCTTATTGGTTGTGTCACAGCATTAATATGAGGTGGGAATGTCTTTGGTTTGCAGAGGTTTGGTGGGGATGATACAAAGAAAAAGTTATCATTAAGGACAAGAAAAAAAATCAGCACTAGAGGACAGGATAAAGGGACATATCCAAAAGAGGGGAAAGAGGTTATTAGAACACCTAGAAGTTGTTGCTTTACTTATGTGACTTTGGTATGTTTAATGCAAAATTTTATGGAGGCAACAAAATGGTGGGTAAAGGAAAACTAGTGATGACATTTATTTAGGCTCTCAAAGAGCTTTTGATGAAGTCGTACACAAGAAACTATTAAGGAAACTTGCCAACCACTGGGCAAGAGGTAAAGAACTGTCAATCACGGGTTACAAGTGGGTTAAGAGATAGAAGGAGAATAAATGACCAGCTCTCGGCATGGAAAAGAGTTAATAGTGTGGGCTGTCGGCAATCAGAACAAGAGTACTGTCCTCCAGGATATTCGTTAACACCCTTGAAGTGGGACTAAATAATGAGGTGCTGAAATTTGCTGACTAAACAAAACTATTTTGGTTCCTAAGTCTATACAGATGGATGTGAGAAACACAGAAGCCAAACGCAGTAATTGGGCAAAACAGTGGCAGATGAAACTCAGAGCAAAGTAATACGTGTTGGAAGTAGCAATTTAAATTACTCATCCACTCGGCTGAGTTCTGAATTAGTTCTAAACTTACAGGGAAAAGATTTAGGCTCATGGAAGACATCTTAATGAAGATGTATGCACGATGCTAAGTAGAGTTTTAAAAAGAGAGAGAGAAAGCAAATACACTGTTAAGTTGCTGTAAGAATAAAAGAGAATATATTCCAGTACCATTACAGAAAGCAATGGTGCACTCCACTCTTGTTCTACATTCAGTTAAAATCACCTTATTTCCAAAGGAAGGTGGTAAAAATAGGAAGAAACATCCAGTAACACCCAGAAAACGCATTAGAAGCAGTGCGGAAAGACAGGCACAACAGAAGACGGGAAATTTTTAAAGCTAGCAACTAGATAAGTTGAATGAAAGACGAACATAAGAAGCATATAGGTTTTACATAAACACCTGTATTAATATTTTTGCAACTTAGATTGTAGACTAGAAACTATCTGCAAATGTCATTAAAGGTAAACAGAATTTTCTTCTGATACAAGATGCTACGAGCTGATTGGGACTTCAGTTCTGCCTCGTGAGACCCAGCCCAGTAGTTGCCATTTTTCATTTATTCTAAGATAGGAAATAAGAAAATGAATGTATCACAAACTTTTAGAAATATTACTTTAAATACCATTTACAAATCATATATCTTCTTTAAAGTTCAGAAAGATGCAAAAAGATTTCATATTGATATTATGTATCAACTCTAATAAAATAAAGGCAAGTGCCAGTTATGCCAACAGTTAAATCCTTCAGTTTAACCTGACCTTGTAAAGTTCCTGGATACACAAATCATTACACACTCTCTCCTTTTTTGTTCTTCCCCAGGAGGCAGTTTATCCCTGGACCTGCGTACCAGGAGCAGTAAGACTGCCCACCACCCTTCTGCCCTCTCCCTCTCCCTCTCCCCTAAATGTCTGAGTCTGCCAACTGTGGTTACTAGAAGATAATCAGTCCTAAGGCTTCTAGAGATCAAGTATCTCCTGATGGAGGGGTCAGAAATTCTCTCCTACAAGGTCCAAGTACTTTATAATTGACCCAGTGCTTGTTGAGAAGATGACATCCTCACACTCAAGCTAAGGGTTGCATAACTGGGCAGGTGTATGGAAAGCAGAGGATGATGGGGGTGGCAGGGGGCGGTGGGTTATTGGTTAATTCCCTTCCTGAAGCATTTAGACTTCACCAGAAAATTGGAGACTGAGCTATTGGCGTCTTGGTGTTTCTTAGCCTGTATTTACTGTACTGAGGCAATTGATGTGGTATGGAAATTCAGAAGTACTTTTCCTTGTTTGTTTTCCTTCCTGAAATCTAATCCCTGAGCACTGTGGTAAACAAAAATAAACTAAGAATGACTAGCAATAAAACATGAGCAAGAACAAACCAAATATTAATGTAAAAATAGCATTAATAAAAAACTGAAAATTGAATTTCACCACAGAAGAGTCACAGCAGAGCATGTTTTTTCAATCTTGCAAGTGGAGTGTAAGTATTCTGTAAGGGATCAGCTTACCCTTAAGAAATGATATATATATTTTTTGCGACAGGCATTTGAATGCTTTAGTAAAACATTTCAAGTTACATAGACATTTTTCCCTTCAAATATGTAGATTCTTTATAAAAAGGGCATAAGGTAATATTTTCACAGCAACTCTGAAAGTATGAAAGAACATTTTGCTGGGTGTTGGCATATCACAAGAGCATTCTATCAAGTGGAAAGTTACTGGCGTGTCTGGGTGTTTACATAAGTATCTTCATCTCTGTACTCTGCACCAAAAGATTTTACAAGTCTCCTTTTGAAACACACACACACACAGAGCTGTTAAAGAGTTCACCGTTTTTATCATCATTTATCTCCACCATCATTTATCTTCATGCTATCATTCATTACTAGTAGATTTCTTCATTGTCATCCCCACTCCTCACTTCATTCTCCCTTAGCCAGAAACTAAAGTAACATTTGTGAACTGCAATATCACTATGGTCATCCAAAAATATTGAACTTAAACATACACACAAACGGAGAGAGAGAGATTTATTCAGTCTCTCTGTATTTGTTAACTAAAAGGACAATTAAAATGCTTGTATGGTAAACAACTCATTCAAATGGATGGCATTATTTATCTAAGACAGTAACTCTCCCGAATATAGCCAAAAAGAATAAAGAGTTTCTTAACAGCCAAAACCAATGTCAAAATTCCATGTACTTCCCTTTTTGATGAGCCCCTCAGGTGGTCTCTCAAAGCCAATTTGCTTTTTCTTTTTAAGTTAATTAATGTATTAAAATATTTTCTTAGGTTTAAATCAGGCTTCCAGTCTATGAATTAAACCTTACTTTGTGATAATGTATTTAAAAATGAAATTTAACAGCTTTATTGAGATATAATTCACAAGGCATGCAATTCATCTATTTAAAGTATGCAATTTTGCATGACCATCACCACAATCCATTTTAGAATATTTCTTCATCTCAAAAAGAAACCCCATAACATTGAGCATCATTCCTCTATTCTTCCCTGTCCCTACCCCTATCTTAGCCTTCAGCGAATAGGGCTAATATATTTTCTGCCTCTATAGCTTTCTTTTTCTGGGCTTTTATATCAATGGAATCATATAAAATATGATCTTTGTGACCAGCTTCTATCACTAAGCATAATGTCTTCAAGGTTTGTTTATATTGTAGCATGTATCAGTATTTCATTCCTCTTTATGGCCCAATAATATTCTGTTGAATGGATACACCACATTTTACTTATCTATTGATATTTGTCAGTTGGTAAATATATATGTTATTTCTACCCTTTGGCTATTATGAATCAATGATACTCTAAACATTTTTGTACAAGCTTCTGGGTACAAAAGGCATGTATAACTAGGAGTGGAGCTGCTGGGTCCTATGCTAGGGATCTACGGGTCTCTCTCTAATTGTTTGAAAAACTGCCAGATTGTTTTCCAAAGCAGCTGTACCATTTTACATTCCTACCAAGTATATAAGGGTTCCAATTTCTCCACATCCTCATCAACAGTTGTTATCACTGGATGGTTTGATTGTTGCCATTCCAATGCATATGAAGTAGTGTCTCATTTACTGCTCTTGGTTTTGATTTGCATTTTCCTGATGACTAATGTTGTCAAGTGTTTCTTCATGTGCTTTTTGGCCATTTGTATATATCTTCCTCAGAAAAAATATAAGTTCATATCCTTTGCCCATTTTTTAATTGGGAGCCAGTTTACTTTTATATTACACAGTATTTTAACAGCGATTTTTTCAATTGAGAAATCATGAGAAATAGCAAATAATAAGTGGGAAGGAGCTATTAGAGACAGATATGCTAGCTAACATGATATAATAAAAGAAAAAATATTCTAAAAAGCAAACATAAAACTTCAAAAAGCAGAACATTTAAAAAGCATCCAATCATACAGGATGGAGATGAGTTTCAATGAGCTCCAACAGAATCTCTGTGTTATAATATGAAAACTGACTGAAGTTTACTGCGATTACCTTAAATTATTTTTATAGGTTCATTTTTAATTCTATACAGACTATTTACAAAAGACTGGGAGGTTTATAATATATTTTGAAGCTGTGGCAAAGGAGGATTATGAATACTTGCCATCAGCTATGTTCTCTGAAATGTTTGACAACCAACTCCCCAGGGAGAAGGAAAGGTCTGATTTGCACTTCCACCATAATCACTTTCAAGCTACCAACTAACACAAGAACTGGCTCAGGAGCCAGAAGAAGTCAGCTTGGACACCACAGCTTGCGCGTGCGACTGGTATAAACTAGGCACTGTGTTAGTCTCTATACATCCGTTATAACCTCATTTACTGTTTTCAACAACCTTAAAGAGGAAATAAAACGTTCATCTTCAAAGTAAACTGAGGCTCGGAAAGGCTTTATAAACTTGCCCAGGGAGACACAGCTGGGAAATGCCATTCTGGTCTTTCCAATAACTATTCTTCCTATTTAGGCTAAATTGATCCCTCATTTTAGAAAGTTAATCAAAAACAAATTTTAAATTGGGTTAAAAGTCACTTCTGAAGGAAAGTCACCCATTATTTTGAAATTTTACTCATTAGGAACACCACAGGCCTTCACATCCATCCATGGGCAAGTGAAGTGTAATGCACAGGTATTTAGATTCAGAAAAGGCTTCACCAGAGAAAAATCAGTGGAGGCCTGTTCAGTGATAAGTCCAAACTCAAGCAGGAATTTGCAAATAAATCTTCTCAACACCCCAAGCAGTGTAGAAAGTGGCTCTGAGTAATCTAGAGATAGTCCCTTCCAGCTTGCAAGTAGCAGTAGTTCCCGCCAAGACTAACCCCAGCCGGGGCCGGGCATGGGACTCTTACCACACCAGTTCCACATGCCCCCAGTTCATGTGTTCACAGATGCAAAGTCAGCACATTGACACACCTCAACAAACAGCCTTACAGCAAAGTGCAGGAAATTCCATTCCAGCACTTATCATATAATATGTGTCATACTGTCATATAACAATATGCCCCCTACTTGCACCGAGCATCAAAAACCAAGGGAGCACCTAACCACACTCTTTGCAAGGAGAGTAGGTATATCTTGAGAGTGAACATGACCAGGATTCTATTTAAATTAAACACCAAATTCTCCACCCAGAAGCTAATGATCACTATACTTAAAATTTTCTAATTAGACAAACTGCATGGAAGGATCGCTTACGCAATCAGTGGCAAGTTTCAACTTCTGCTTCCAGCCAGAATCAAAGAGGTGGGTTGATCTTACCACAGAATAACACATTCCCTTTGCCCTCCCTGGCACCCGCTGTGGAATATATTACTCCATTATGGAAGCTGCTATTGTGTGCCTGTTAGGTAAGGAGGATTTATAATTCAGCAACCATGCTTTGGTAATTATTTCTATACCAGCCAAGGCTCAAACCTCACCATATACCAAAGTCCACAAGGCTTCAATACTACAAAAACAAACAAAGAGAGCTATCAGTAAAGGCTTTGGAAGTCTACTTTTAACTTAAAGCAAGAATACAGAGCTATAATCTCTCAATATCTTCAAGAAACTGAGACCGTTAATGTACAATACTCTTCATTGCATTTTCAGTTCAGTTCAGTCACTCAGTCACGTCCGACTCTTTGCGACCCCATGGACTGCAGCACGCCAGGCTTCCCTGTCCATCACCAACTCCCAGAGCTTGCTCAAACTCATGTCCATTGTATTTTGATCTTCCCAATATTAAACCTGAATGCACTGAATAAAAAAAAAAATACATGCACTTTTTTTCTAACCTTTCACTCAACAAAGAAGATAATCAACAGTAGCCTCATTCAGAGATCTTTGCTAAAAAGCAGAATGCTTTGACATGTAATATTGCCATCATTACAGATTAAGTAGTAGACACATAGGGGAATAAGGAGAGGAAAGACAAGAAGAAAGCAGCAATGGGCAAAGTTGGGATACTCCCAGCCTCCCCTTTCCACAGCCCACACTATTGGCAACCACATCCACCCTCTGTGGATGGTCCATTCATAACTAGAAGTGCCTTCGTAGACATGACCTCTTTCTAACCCAACCTTCCTCATGCCACGCTCTCTTCATCCTCCCTCTACTCCCCTCATACCCCACTTCGCAAGTCAGCCATCTGGAATCGCTTGTCCTTGGGGCCAGACTTTTGGTTGTTAGTAAATACAATAAACTAGCTTTATAAGCTAATGGAAAAAGAGTAAAGTAAATGACACCACCCATCCTCCTGCTTCCTAGGCTGCTGCTGCTGCTAAGTCGCTTCAGTCATGTCCGACTCTGGGTGACCCCATAGACGGCAGCCCACCAGGCTCCCCCGTCCCTGGGACTCTCCAAGCAAGAACACTGGAGTGGGTTGCCATTTCCTTCTCCAATGCATGAAAGTAAAAAGTGAAAGTGAAGTCGCTCAGTCGTGTCCGATTCTTAGCTACCCCATGGACTGCTGCCTGCCAGGCTCCCCTGTCCATGGGATTTCCAGGCAAGAGTACTGGAGTAGGGTGCCATTGCCTTCTCCTCCTGCTTCCTATAGGTATATTCAAATGGCTCCCTAGGGTCTCCTAGAAGTAATGGCTACTTTTTACTGACTCATCCCAAGGGCGATCCCAGGAATGAGGATTTCAGTCCAGGCCATAAGAAGAAATGACACCGTGTCAGGCTTCATCCTTGGGACTGGGGTGGAGGTGGCTGGAATAAGCAATGGGTGCAGTGAGAACTGGCCTTATCAGTATGCACCTTCCTTAACAGTATGCAGATAGCCAAGCAGAAATCCAGCCAGCCTTCCCTGGGGACTTTTCCATTCTCACATCTGTGCAGATTAACCACAATCAACATTTGAGTCACAACACCCGACAAAGTAGACAACTTGTAGAAAACAACCATTTAGAATTCAAGCACCAGAAACACCAGTCTCAAGCAACAGTCCTTATCATAACCAAGATTTTGTGAGTTGTGCAACCAATTTCATATGGCTGGAAGGTTCTTTTGTTTGGCAGCCAGGTAAAACAAGAGTTGATTCCTTTAAACAATCTCCCTTCCCCTACATACCCTTCATACACAGAATTCCTTTTGAAGCCACTGAAAATCCCTTTCACAGAACAGAGGGATGAGAGCAATCCATTTGTTTTTGTATGAACCTATACTCTCTCCAACTGTCCAAGCTAGTTCCCTTTCCTTCTGCAGACCTCTTGTCAAAATTCTCACATTACAGGAAGCTGTTTCCCACAATGGGTCTCCTCTAAATCAAAATGGCTGCGGTCCAAAGGTTGTGCCAAAATAAAATTCAATGCACTGCCAGCAACGTCTCAGCAAAACGAGTGACCTTTCCTTCTTCCATGTTTTTTACTTCTTAATTGTCATGTCTGTCCCAGTGAAGTGACACACATCTGAGGTAGGAATTGCTTTTATCCTTGTTTTTTTTTTCTTTTTAAGAGCTTTAGATGATGACTCTACTCAATAAATTGAAAATCATTATTATATACAAATGCATATGCTAATGATGACCTGCAAGCTCAGATGGCGGAATGAATAAACAATTACTGGCAAACACTATGGTATGGCATTTCAATGAAGTCATCACAGAATCACTAGCAATTATCCTCACAAACTTACGGTGAGGTGTCTATGGGCTGAGAGAAATGCATACTTCTGTCTTAAAAAGAAAAATAGGAAAAACTCAAAAAATCAGATTAAAAACCTTAACACTCAGATCCAGAAATAATATTGCAATCTTATAAACACACAGAGAGAGAGAGTAGCATGCCAAATAAAATTAATGCAGTTTTGTTTAAAAAAGAAATCCTATCACATTAGTCAAATGCTATTCCTTAGAATCATGACAAGTCTGATAAAACTAAGGCAAAGAGGGGCTTCCTCTATGGCTCAGCAGTAAAAAATCCGCCTGCAGTGCAGAAGATGCAGGTTTGATCCCTGAGTCAGGAAGATCCCCTGGAGAAGGGAATGGCTATGCTATAGTCCATGGGGTCGCAAAAGAGTCAGATACGACTTAGCAACTGAACAACACCAACAAAGAAGGCAAAGACATGAAATAGTTTTGACTGTTGTACAGTTTTAAGCTTTGTCTTGCTTGACACTGGGCAATAAAAGTACTACATCCTGAAATCACCTTCTCATCAGGCAGATTCATAAATGACTAGAAGGCCTTTCTCAGTAAGTAGTTATTAGTGGTCCAGTGTCAGCCTAGAGAAGCACACCTCATGGGATTCCAAAGAGGTTGGTCTTAACCTGGTGCTATTTTTAGTAGTGACTTAGAGGATGGTAGAGAATATGGTTATTAAGTTCAGGATGACATCAAACTGGGTGTGGTACATTCCGCTTTGGAAAACTAGATAGAAGTGCAAATGATCTTGATGAGTTGGAGAAGTGGGTGGATGTAAACAGATTGAGGCTCTGTAGTGTAATTCACATGGGAAGAAAAACAAACCACACAATTGCAGGATTCATTCTGTGATGTCATAAAGAAAACAATCGAGAGGTCAAGAGTCAACACAAACTATTGGTGTTTGTGCTTTAACCTTAAAAAGCATGATTGATTTAGTAAAAGAAAACCAGGAGCCCTTTCCTTGATCCTCAGTACAGATACAGGCTATCCTAGAACACTCTGTAATGTCTATAGCACCACATTTTAAAGTAGGATATGGAGAATATGGGACTTTTAGGAGGAAATCAAATTTTCTTATTGATTACAAGCTAGAGAAACAGCCCTTAGAGAAACAACTATAATGATAAAGGTGTAGACTTAGAAAAGATTAAGGACAGTACTAAACCACTTTCAAGCCTAGAAAGAAGGGAAAAGACAGAAAATCAGTTTCAAAGCTATTAGAAAATCTTCCTAGCAAAGAAAGCTGTGGGAAACCAGAGAGCATTGCAATGGACTCAGAGGTCCTCTCTGAAAACTTCAAAGAATTGGCCTTCCTCTGAATTTGGGAACAGCTTTAAGTACAGACAAAAGAATACACAGGTGAAAATAAAATCAAAAAACTTTGTAATTCCTGTTTATCTGTGTTTCCCCCCTTTTATTTAGTGGTGAGAGGGAAGAAAGGAGAAGGGCTGTCCACTGTGTTTCAGGACTTCACCTCTCCATTTGAGACTATGTAACAGCTCAAGCCCTGTTTCCCGCCTATGCTTCTCTGGGTCCAAACATTGCCTTGTTCAGATTCTTTGCTATCTTGTTTCAGGGATGGTTCCTTGCAGGTAATACGGAGTTTTCAAGAAACTACAAAGCCCAGGCTCTTTGCCATCTCTGAGTGGGATGCAGCCTGAATCCCTATAATCAGGTTTTGCTCATTTCCCACCATTCGGATTTTGCTCAAACCTTGCGCTGTCGAGAATTTGTAATACTTCTTTTCATCAACTTCCAAGGAGCTTCCTACCTTTTAAGGCCAGGTACTGTCCCGCCTCTCGTGGAGCTGGTCTAACCTCTCCTTGCAGTGTTTTCTCCTTCCCAGGAACTCTGAGCATTCATGGCATTTGTTTGATACACAGTCACACACAGCCTTGTGACATCTCAGGTACTGTTGACTCACCACTTAACATTTACTGTGTGTCTACACAAAATTCCCAACTAGACTGTAAGCTCTTTGAAGGTGAGGATTATCTGTTAAATTGTTTCTTATCTTCCAGCACCCAGTTCAGCCAGTACTGTGTTCATGGTAAGGATGGAGTTAATATTTGCTTAATGAATGAAGGAATGATTAAGAAGAATGTTTAAAGTAAATTTGATTCTTTACCCAGAAAAGTTGTTTCCTACCTTGGAAAACTATTTCTAAGGAGAGACTATTTCACAAGAAAATAAAAACTGATAAAGCGGAAAAAAACTTAACATTTCATACACTCTTAGTAGGAAAAGCCAGTGTTAATATTATAACCCCCCCAAAAAAAACACAATACCTTTATATATATATAATATTATATTACAGTCTTTAAATGGTATAGATTATAAAAAGTATGCAACCATTGATATTTTTCATCTGAATAGAACATTTCTTATCAGTACAAGCAATTATAAAAGCCAAAAAGAAGTCAATCTTGTAATCTTGTATGTGTGTTTCATTTAATATGACTTAGTCTAATAAAATTTGATCACTTTTCTTTTATTAAGATTAAAATTTTATGTTCATTCTACTCCAGCTCACTGAGACTGGTCTTTCTGCTATGATAGACAGTAAGGTGTTAGAGGTGGTGGGCAAATTTAATATGTATATTTCCACACCTTAGATTTCTAGTTAGAACACTGGTTCATTTTATAGAGCTAAATATCCTATGATAGCCAGTAATCTAAGTTGCATTTGAACTCATGACCTGGAACTTAAAAGCACCATATCTATAGCACCTTTTCAAAAACCTCAGCATAGGCACTATCTGAGAATGAGGAGATACAGCAACTGTGAGCACTGTTCCAATGTTTACAATCTCAATACGTAGGTGGGGAGATGTTCAGATACCAAGGAAGTGTGATGATGTACGCTGGTTGAGGAGGTTGCCTGACATCCAAGTAAAACTTGTTCTTCACTTGAGTTACACTTCAGAGTCATTTCCTGGGAACCTGTTACACATAGTAACATAGGATATCCCCTAAATTTCTAAAATAATTCACAAAGTCCAGAGTGCTTGTAAAAGCAAGTGGAGTAGGTTGGGGGTAAAGAAATGAATTTTGACCGAAACTGCAGGTTTGAAAATTAGTCAAAAATAATAATATCCTGCCAAAATCTACACTACCCTGTTTCCATCTGAGGCTATCTAATGGAAATCTGTTTCTATACTAACTCTTACGCGATTTCCTTTGAAGACTGGCTACCACCCTCCATAATTCAGTCATGTTTGCTTGTTCAGTTGCCCTGGAGGAAGCTGTTTTTGACTCCCTTTAGGACAGTGAGCAGGACAGTCAGTTGGTACAAAGGAATGCCTGCATCAAGCCAACCACAGCCACACAGCAAAAGGGAGGATTTAAAGATCTAGAATAGAACAGGACCTGGATGGCAGTAATTCTCAAAGCCTTTGGCTGTTGGTGCATCACCTACTCAGAAAAAAAAAGTCTTCACTCTTTAGTCCTCACTTGAGATTTCCAATAAGGGGCAAGGCTTAAGTCCAGGCACAGGTGTGGGGAAGGTTTTGAATAATTTCTGCCAGAGGCCAGAAGAAGGGGATGCAAGTTGAGCAGGGTAATGGCTGAGAAATTGGCTTCACAGACCAGCCAATGCCCACTCTGCCCTCAGCACTCTTATTAACTTGCTAGTGACAACGTGAGTAACTTAGCATCTCTCAACTTCAGTTTCTTCATCTAAAAACAATCCTTACCTCAGGTTGATATGAGAGTTAGACAGAAGAAGGTTTGTACTCTACTTCGGACAACACCTAGGATATACTAGTCTTTCGACTAATTGGCCGTTGTGGGATTATCACTATTATTGGGGATAAAGGAGCTCATAAAATGTCCAGGGCAGTCCTGATCACTCACACTGGAACCACTTAAACTGAGGCAAGACCTGTCATGGAAAATGTCACTCACCATGTAACTGGATAAACAGAATGCAGGCTTCCAAGCAGCAGAGGGCCTATCTTTTACCTGTTTTCCCAGAGCCTCTGGTGATGCCCTAGGCACAGTGAGCACTTTTCAAGTATTTCCCAATAAACTGAACAAGAGAACAGGATGGTGCAAGAGGCCAGAGCAGAAGCAACATCCTGAAGAGTCTAAGCGGCTATATTAAAGCAATTACAAACTAAAATTTTAAAGTCAATATTCATTCTTTCTGGATGCATTATCCTGACTTATTTTTTCTCTCTCCTACTCATCTCACCTTTTTTGTGAACTCCAAACACCTCAACTAGATGTAATTCATGACAAAAATTGCCAAATATGCTCTTGTTCCTTTTTCACTCAATATTTGTGGGCCGGTGCAGAGTATGACAAACACAGGGCTAGGTGCTCAGAGTGTGACTGATTTCAGTAATTCTTCTTATGCCCATAGGTTGAGAGAAACCACAAGCCTTGAGGATGACATGGGACAAGTCATCAACCACTCTCTAAATATCCATTTTTCCGAGCCTGGTAACACATCAGACCTGTTTTTACTGTTTCTCTATACCAAGGGTGTCACACTTCCTGTGCATGGATTGAAGTGAGAGAAGAGGAGGAAGTAGATGATTTGGGTGTCTTTTCCTAGGAAAAAAAAAGAGTTTATGGATGTGATTCATAAGTGCTTCATATGAGATACTGGTCGCTTCACTTTTCATCTTACTTCAAGCAGTCTTTATGAAATTCAGTTATTCAAGCACTCAGGATTTAGGAAGACTGGCTGACATTTAGCCAACAAGAGATACAGAATAATTATGAGGTAAGGATAAATTTCATTTTGTTTCTAATTAAGTCACATATGAACACAGAATTTCTCCCCAAATTCTCAAGATATTTCATGTGGAACTGACACTCTTTTTTAAAAAAATCAATCTTGGACATACCCTCAAAACTTTTTAAAGCCAGAATGCTAGTCAGAGGATTATAGGTCCAGAAGCTATTTTTTAAATGCTGCGAAAGTACCAAAAATCAGTTACCTTTCAAATAAAATCATAATTCAGTATCAGATATATACATTTCAACAAACAATAATGTAACATTTATTAAAATGTAAAAACAATTTCAATCCTAGAAACATTTGCTAAATAAATAGTAAAGGGGAATGATACAAAAGATTGAATGGATTTGCCACCTAAAATCTACGGCAGTTTCAAAGTTGTGCTTAATTCTATTAACATTTATTAAAATAGTACAGATTGACTGGAAAACAGAGATAAGATGCAATCATTGCCTCATGAAGTTCCAACCTACCCTAGCTGTATAAAGCAATAAAGAAGCAAATTGGTGCAATACAAAGGAGTGCATGCTTACTGCTGGTAAGTGTCCCAGAATCAGCTTCTAGTCCAATCTGGGAAGAATCGGGGGCATTGTCTCTGAAGAACAGTCCTGAAAGGTGAAGAGGAATTTTCCAGGTGGATGTGGCAGGATAGTGATGGCAGAAACCATCTCAGAACACCAGATAGTTTGGTGGGGTTATGTGAAGCATCTGCACTGGGTAAAGATAAAGCCTGAAAGTAGGTGAAGGCAGGGACACTGAAAAGCTTGGAGAGATTGATAGGGTAACAACATGTCTTGCAATGCCCGGGCAAATCTGGTTTATACCTATGGTCCCAACACAGTTATTAACAGCCTTGCACCCTCAAAGTGTTCCCAGTTGGTTGGTAAAGTTTTATGGTCTTCTTACTGATTGGAAGTCATTGGCCCAAAGATCCAAATACGAAGAAAACCTGACTCCTGCCCTGAAAGGGTTCATGAAAATGGAAGAGGCAGACAGGAAAATGGCTAATTACAGTACAAATCAAAAGGTGATATATGCTATAACATAAGAATGAGTATTCATATCCACAAGTGATGACATGTGAACAGAGTTTTGGAGGATGAGTGGGAATGGAGCACTCTAGATACGAAAGGTCAGGTCATGTTGGAGAGAGGCCAGCATCCAAAGTGGTCAGACAGAAAAGAACCTCTGAGTCACACTTCATTCTGTATGAAAGACTCTAGGTCCACCCACATCTCTACAAATGATCCAATTTCATTCTTTCTCTATGGCTGAGTAATATTCCACTGTATATATGTACCACATTTCGATAGATATGTACCACATTTTCTTTATCCATTCATCTGTTTTTGAACATTTAGGTTGTATTAATAGATATACATGGAACCTAGAAAAATGGTAGAGACACAGCTACTTCCAGGGAAAGAATAGAAACGTAGACATAGGGAAGAGGCATGTGGACACAGAGATATAAGGAGAGGGTGGGAAGAACTGAGAGATTATGATTGACGTATATACACTGCCATGTGTAAAACAGCTAGTGGGAACCTGCTGTAGAGCACTTCAGCTCAGTGCTCTGTGATGACCTTCATGGTTGGGATGGTCGGGGGGAGGGAAGGCCCAGCAGGGAGGGGATCTATGTATACATATAGCGACTCACTTCTTTGTACAGCAGAAACTAACACAACATTGTAAAGCACTTACATTTTAATAAAAATTTTTAAATGAAAAAGAATTTCTGTGTCTCTGGTGGCAAAAGCTGAGAAGTTAGCCTTGAAGATGAATTATCAAGGGCCTAGAATATCACATCAAGGAATCTGGAGCTGAAAATGTCAGCATTGAGGCATCCTGATGGATTTCTAATCAGAGGATCCATAGGATCCAATTTGGCTTTTGAATAGAAAACTCCAGCTTCTCTGTGGAGGATGAACTAGAGCAAGGAGACAGATGATGGCTGCACTTCAAATGGAATAGAATTCGGTGCTGCAGGTATCAGAGCCTGACTGCTGCCTTATATGAAGCTTGATTACTATGACTTTGGGAGTCCAGAAACAAAAAAGTAGCCTTATCTATAAATGATGTTCAAGAAAAGGAAGAATATTTACAACCCTAGGAAGCTGTGTCAGCCAAACAGTACAAGGGACTGAAGAGATATTACAGAAGGTTTGACGAGTTTATAACTCCAAAGGTTATGACAATGTTTATACACTATAAATTCTATAATAAATCATAAGACCAAATGATCCCATGGAAAGGTTTGTGACAGAGCCAGAAGTACTAATGAAGGACCTTTTGCCTTCACTGACAGGAATGAATAATTTATAATAATCATGTATTCCAGATCAAGTCAGTGAAAGAGCTAACAAATTAAAGATTTGGATTTTATTTCAATAAAGTAGCCTGCTGGCAATGTTCATAACCAAAACAGGGTGGCTAGAAAAAGGCTCTCATAGCAAAGAGAGAAAAACTAATTTCTCTGCTATGCTCTCTTATCCTTTTTTTTTTCTTTATTCATTCCTTCTTCTCTCTTCTTCTCTCTCTCTCTCCCTCTTCTTGCAGAGCAGTAATGATAAAAATTTTGAAAATAACATAACTTCAATTGAATATTAATTCCAATGATCAATGGATCACACAAAGAAACTATATTATTCTAACATTCAATTGTCAACAGAGAGGTTAAAAAAAAGTTTCAAAAAGCCTTATCTATACAATCAGAGAGATAATTTGCTCAGCTTTCTGAAAGGGAGATTCTATGCAGATAAGAAGATTGCAGGCTATATGTGTCCATTAATTAAGGCAGATTTCCCACTATTTGTGAAGGATTACAAATGATCACAGAGAATCACCGTTAAGAGTCACTTTTATTAGTTTTCCCCCATATGACTTCAATTTTTGAGAAACTTCTTTCAGTAAACAAGCAGTATTTTAGTCACAGATAACTTATTTTCTTATTGTTTTATTCATCACACATAAGACTTTCCTGCCAATCAAAGTTTCTGATCGTTAGGAAAAAAAAAATCTTTGTTATCATACCAAGTTGATATGATTTTAGCCAAAAGCAAAGAAACCTGACATTTTATTTAGCCCACAGGGACTTATCTCAGGTTAGCAAATGATTTCTGTTAGCATTTTTGAAATATTGAAAATACCTCAAGAAGTTCATTAAAATCTTCAAGGACCCTGAGGGATGTAGAAACCTTTTGACAGGGAACTTGTGGGCCAGAGAATAGACTTTCAAAGGGTGACTGACAATATGCAAACCTGATAAGCATCATATTCCCCAATTCCTATAGATCCATTCTGTTTGACAAGAACTCAGTGCACACCAGCTAGTCGTGCGTCAGGCACCGAAGTAGACATTGACAATACAAAGACCAAATTCTTGTCCCCCAAAAGCTCAGGGTCTAGTCAGGGAAACAGAGATGCAAATGAACCCAATACAATTAATGAGGGTTCCACGGCACACACTAACTTGGTGCCATACTTGGAGAGGCATCGTTTCCCAACTTTGCCCTGGGGAGCCTGGGAAGGCTTCCAGAGGAGTCAGCCACTGAGCCCATGGGAACAGAAACAGCCAGCAATTCAGCAGGAAAAACAATATGGTACACTGGCTACACGGTGTACGGTATACAGTACAGTACAGCGGTTAAGCCCAGACTGTGTCAAAAGACCGCCGGGGCCCGCCCTCCACCACTCAGAAGCCGATGACTTCCCCAGGTTACTTAACCTAAGTCTCTATTTTCTCTGTAAAGCAGGAACATCTAATTTTTGGAGTCATTAAGAGGGTCAAAGGGCACACAAAGCATTTAGCTCCAAGCCTCGTACTTAATCATTACTGCTTACATGTGCTAGTTCTCTATTGCTTTTAAAAAGTATACTGGATTCTTCCCTGGTGGCCCAATGGCTAAGCCTCCATGCTTCCAATGCAGGAGGCCCAGGTCTGATCCCTAGTCAGGGAACTAGATCCCACATTTCCCCAACTAAGTGTTGACATGCCACAACTAAAAGAAAGAAAGAGAGTATACTGGTTGCGGGAGAGCACATTTAGGCAGGATGGCAGGGGCTAGGTACTGAAGAATTTCTCTGCTAAACTAAAAAGGTAGCATTGCCTTCTGTGGGTCCTTGAAGGATTCTAAGTGGGGAGTAAGGAGTAACATAGAGAACCTGCCTGCAACGCAGGAGACTCGGGTTCCATCCCTGAGCCCAGAAGATCTCCTGGGGATGGTTACCCATTCCGGTATGCTTGCCTGGAGAATTCCATGCACAGAGGAGCCTGAAGAGCTATAGTCCACAGGGTCGCAGAGTTGGACACGACTGAGGCACTAACACTTTTACTTCTTTCATTTCAAGGAGTAACATGATATGATTTTTGATAGAAAAATCACTATAGCTGTAGTTTGTAGAATGTTTTGAAGAAATGGGAGACTTGGAGGCATAGGATTAACTAGGAGACTTATCACAATGGCAACAAATAAGCTTAGTGTCACTAAATGATAATAGTTTTAACTGTGATTGCCGCAATGAATCTGCTAAAGGAAGGAAAATATTAGTTTCATTCACTCACAGCAGATCTACAATATTCTGTGAAAACTTCCTCTTCCTGAAGTGTTTGTTTTTCTCCTTAGAGCAACAAAACATCTTTTGAATTAGCATAGCAACCCATGTGGGAACTTCTTGTCAGCTCAACACAGGGAAATGTATAGAAAGTCTTTTCTAAAAGAGTTCCACACCTGTAAAAAGCCTCTTTGCCTTAAGTGTGAGGACTTCACTAATGGGATAAATAAACCCTCTTTGAAATGCAGAAGCAGCATAGAGGGAGCCTCTAGGAAGTCGCATTTGATATGCACAAGAATCTTGAAGAACAGTTTCCCCATCCTGGTCCCCACGTGACAGTTTTGCAAGCCAGGGAAGAACACCAACAGCACAGGGTCTTCACAGCTTGATCTCGACCCCCCACCCCCACCCCTACAGCCCACCGCAGCTGGGTGAGAATACATGTTGCAAACCACCTTTTGCCAGAAACCTCCAACTTCAGGCTAACACCAGACCACCAGGGGAGATGGGGAGCTTGAGAGCTGTGAGTCAGAAAAAAGAGAACACCAAATTTAGGGGATCTTAAAGCAATGGTGTGAAAGGAGTTCTGCCCACCAGGAATACAACTCTATCATCAGTGTCCCCCTTATTCTAAACGAGTGAACCACTAACAAAAATTGTTCTGGATAGATTAAGTAGAAAGGGAAACCCCAACAGTTTTAAACAAAAGTTCTTAGGCAAGGGGGTGGGGAAATGAGAGAGTATCTAGGAGGGGAGAAAAGGAACTTGGAGCTGAAAATTAAGTGCCATATTTGAAGGTACTATGTTTTGCCCAAATGGCTTCCTCACAGCCTGTTAACCAATAGCTGAGGCTCTTTCCTATACCCAAGACCAGCCAGATGTGATAGCTTGTGCTAGACACATCTTAGTGGTATTTATACAGGCAGCTAGCTGCTTGCAGCCCAGGGAGTTAGAAGCAACCCACAGCAATTCCAGTCACGAGCAAGGTCAAGGTACACAGCTCTGCAAGCAATAGTGCTGGAAAGAGTCCTGTACTTTCACCCCAACTCCATCTGGAGTCCTTGGAAAAGCCTTCCGAAAAACTCTGTAAGAAAAATTTCTAAAATGTCAACTTTTGGAAAACTGGCAAATTTTGTGCCATTTTTTTTTTAAACATCTTTTTGCATTTTCCACAAGAGTTACTTTTCTATAATGGAAAATTACCTTTTTCTATCATTTTACTCCTCTATAATGCAATTGAATCAGTTGCTTTCATCACAATCATATATAATTTATTAGAAATCAGCTCTAAATGTATTATGCTATTAAAATATAATCTCCCCCTTGGTCTGCCTCAAACTGCAGTAAAGCTTAGTCTACATGCAAAAGAAATATAAAGTTATATACCTGTATAATGCCAGAAGTACACAAAATCTATAGATGCAGAATCAAAGAAAGAACGCATAGAAATGCAGCTGAATAACTGTTACGAAGAGGGAAAAATTCGGAAAGTAACTAAAAATTGTTATGATTCTAATAAACATGAGAAAGAAGAAATGGATTATTCAGGTTCAAAATTATCCATTGTACTCTGTAGAAAGTTTTGACTTCTGGCATGTGCAACAAGAAACAAAGCAGAAAGAGCGAAGTACTTGTGAATGGTTTGATCTGAAAGTAAAAATAGGAGCTTTTACAAGGAGAAAAACAAACACATCAGTGGGTCAGATGTAATAGATATGGTTTAATGAATAAAATTCAGATGTCTTGCCTGATTGCTAAGTTTCCCAAGTAGATATTTATAAGTAGGGTGTTTTTTTTTAAGTATAAAGCATTATAAAAATCTAGACCTTATAGAATGATCCTTTACATGGGTGTGTGTCTGTATGTTTTACATAAAGCACAAGGAGCCACCATTGTCCTTCTTCAAGGATTTCAAGTCTAAAATATGGCAGGAAAAGAATCAAGAGACTGACTCTAAAAAAGTGGGAGAAATAATCTGAGTGATATCATTGAAGGAAGCCATTGAAGATTTTCAAGGGAAGATTTTCTATGATCAAAGATTGAAGGTGGGAGGAGAAGGGGACGACAGAGGACGAGATGGTTGTATGGCATCACCAACTCAATGGACATGAGTTTGAGTAAACCCTGGGAGTTGGTGATGGACAGGGAGGCCTGGCATGCTGCAGTCCATGGAGTCATGAAGAGTCGGACACGACTGAGCAACTGAACTGAACTGAACTGAATAAACAACTAAGACATACACATTCACTTGTAGACATCTGTAGTGAACAAAAGGTTGTTAGTTTTATTTTTTTTTAATAAAACTGTTCTCTAGTATTTTCTCTTATGTCATTCAATATCTCTTTTAGGATAACTCATGGGATTTATGATAAATCTCATTCAGGGATAAGAGTAACAACAAGAAAAAAAAGTATCTTTCCTAATGAACAAGTAATCCTTTCCTTATTTAACAATGAAACCATCTAACCCAGGATATTTCTCTCTTTCCTGTGACTACCAGGAAGTTCTGAGAAAATCTGCTTCCCCCAGGATTTACCCATCCTATTATCCATCTTCTGATGTTTATCTTTAGCTATTCTATTCTTGTGTAAAGGTCCTTGTATCTTATTACGTCTTTTGAAAAGCTTTTATCTCATTCAAAGTTGGGAGGTGAAGAGTAGGAGGAAAAAGAGGGGAAGTGCTCCAAGTGGTGAAAAGAGGGATGAATGGCCAATAAATTTTGAAGCCATTTTTCTGGATTTGGAGAAACAATAAACACAACTCCTGCTTTGCAAAAGGTAATCCTGGCCCAGAGTCCTGTTTTACCCCAGGGTCTTTTAAAGTTAATAGACAATAATAGAAAGCTTTTCACCTGTGAAATCAGGGAAACTTCATTTGAAGCCCCAGCTCTGCCTCTTGGCAGCTGAGTGACTTTAGTCAAATCACTTTACTCTCTGGGCCTCAGATAACAATACCTTTTTAGCAGAGTTGATACCAAAATTAAATGAAATTTATGAAAATTAAATTTAAGTGAAATTAAATAAAACAATGGATACCAAAACAAATAGTGTATTATATGGCACACAGTGTGCCCCTCCAGAAGTGCAGTCTTCCTCCTTTCTTTCTTTATTTTCCCCAAGGTCACACTCTTTTTCTAAGACATTAGACATAGTGTTGTCTAAGGAGGAAAATTCAGTGAGTCGGTTGTTGACAGACAAAAGCCATCACCAAAGACTTCTTTTATTGTTTCTCTCCCTTAGAAACTGTGGCTCAGCTAGTAAAGAATCCACCTGCAATGCGGGAGAACTGGGTTTGATCCCTGTGTTGGGAAAATCCCCTAGCTACCTACTCCAGTATTCTGGCCTGGAGAATTCCATGGACTGTATAGTCTGTGGGGTTGCAAAGAGGCGGACAGGACTGAACAGCTTTCACTTTCGGCGGAGGGCGGGTAAGAGGGATCCCTAGCCAACTGAATCAGTTAATTATTAACTTTCTTATTTTGTACATACAATAATATATAATTGCCAATTAGAGTTTCTGATCAACTTGAGGTTCTTATTGTTCCTGATATTATTTTAAATAATTCAAGTCAAAAGCGAAACCCACTTAACATTTTAAACAGTCTGAAGCAACTTAAAGGTCTGCAGATTTCAGAAGTATTGAAAGGCGCTAGAATGCTTATTTCACTGCCTGGCTGACTTGTAGGAGTCTGGAAGCTTCCAGCGGGGCATCACTAGTATGGTGGCTGATGGGGCAGCTATTTCTGGTGAAATCTGCCAGGCATGAAATATACACACACCACAGGACATCAGAACCAAAAGACGTGGTCTTCATAGAGAATGAACTGTCTCTCCATGCCCTAAAGGGGGTCCAGTTAGCCACTAGGTGACAATACTTGGTTGGAGGGGTCACTATATTGCAGAATGTGATTCCTAGCTTTCAGGTACAGAAACTAAATTTATTTTTTAAATTTGTTTGCAAAAATGTTTATCTTTAATTTTTTTAAATTTACTTATTTTAATTGGAGGTTAATTACTTTACAATATTGTATTGGTTTTGCCATACATCAGCATGAATCCACCACGGGTGTACACGTGTTCCCCATCCTGAACCCCCCTCCCACCTCCCTCCCCGTACCATCCTTCTGGGTCATCCCAGTGCACCAGCCCCAAGTATCCTGTATCATGCATCAAACCTGGACTGGCGATTCAAGAAACTCAATTTTTTAACTGCTTAGCAGACTCAATAGTCTGACATGTCCTAACCAAAATTAAAATAAAATATATACTCATTTCCAGACTTATTATGTTTTAATGGGAAAGGAATATGCTTTCTCGGTGGCTGAAATACTTAGGTCCACCAAGTAGAATATCTTCTTGCATGTATCATCCTATCCTGATTCTTCTCTTTTTAATATCTTACCATCTTATTTCTCAATGATCCTAAATAAAACTGAAAGAAAAAAAGACGTTTTGAGAGCCATTTATGTAGAGTTACACAGACCTAGCTAGCTTCCTTCTTGCAACTGCTCTACAGTATTCTATAGTATGACTGTAGTATATTTTATCCATTGCCTTCTCATACATGTGTACAAGAGATTCTGTAAGTATACACCTGGAGGTAGAAATGCTGATTTATAGGCCATGGGCCTTCCAATATGATTACACCAGTTCATACTCCAGAAGCCATATTGGTTTGCTTCCCCATGTTCTGAACTACAAATCGTACTAGATGCTCTAATTTTTCCAAACTTAGGAAGCTAAAATTAAATCCCACTGGTATCTCATTTTAGCTCCCCAGATTATTGTAAAATATATGAGCATTATCTCATACATTCACTAATCACTTGGTTCCCTATGGTTTGCTGTGAGTTACTTGTTCATTTTTTGTCCACTTTCCTATTGGGTGATGGGTTTTTTAAATTCTTATTTATTTATTTGTTGCCGTGCACCGGCTTTCTCTAGCTGCGGTGAGCAGGGGCTACTCTCCAGTTGCTGTGCAGGAGATTCTCACTGGAGTGGCTTCTCTTATTGCAGAGCACAGGCTCTAGTGTACAGGCTCTATAGTTGTGGCACACAGGCTTAACTGCTCTGTGGCATGGGGGATCTTCCTGGACCAGGAATCAAACCCATGTCCCCTGCATTGGCAGGGGATTCTCAAACACTGGACCACCAAGAGGTTCCTATTGGATGGTTTTGTCTTTTTTTTTTTTTTTTTAATTAGCTTGATAGCATTTTTAAATGTATTTTTACATACTTAACATGTGTTAAAACTCAACATTCAAAAAACTAAGATCATGGTATCCAGTCCCATCATGTCACGGCAAATAGATGGGGAAACAATGCAAACAGTGACAGACTTTATTTTCTTGGGCTTCAAAATCACTGCAGATGGTGACTGCCACCATGAAATTAAAAAGGCGCTTGGTCCTTGGAAGAAAAGCTATGACCAGTCTAGACAGCATATTAAAAAGAGACATTACTTTGCCAACAAAGGTCTATCTAGTCAAGGCTATGGTATTTCCAGTAGTCATGCATGGATGTGAGAGTTGGACCATAAAGAAAGCTGAGTGCTGAAGAATTGATGCTTTTGAACTGTGGTGTTGGAAAAGACTCTTGAGAGTTCCTTGGACTGCAAGGAGATCAAACCAGTCCATCCTAAAGGAAATCTGTCCTGAATACTCACTGGAAGGACTGATGCTGAAGCTGAAGCTCCAATACTTTGGCCACCTGATGTGAAGAACTGACTCACTGGAAAAGACCCCGTTGCTGGGCAAGTTTGAAGGCAGGAGGAGAAGAGGGTGACAGAGGATGAGAGAGTTGGATGGCATCACTGACTCGATGGACATGAGTTTGAGCAAGCTCTGGGAGTTAGCAATGGACAGGGAAGCCTGGCGTGCTACAGTCCATGGGGTGAACAAAGAGACGGACGTGACTGAGCAACTGAATTGAACTGAACTGAACATGTTTTACACTTTTTGGGTAATAATCCTTTTCCTATCATATATGTTACAAATATATTATTCTAGTCTCCTATTTGTCTTTTAACATTATTATCTCATTTGTCAAAAGAAGCAGTCTTTTCACAAATAATTTACGTTTTTTTGTATATTCCTTAAAAAGTTTTCCCCTACAATAATATCTTAACAATATTCCCTATATCTTCCTCTGGTTCTGACAAATTGAATTGATTTTTCACAAATTTCCTTGGTGGACATGGAATCAAAGCAAGAAAAATGATCATGGTGACAAAAGTCCTGGTAAAACCAGTGAGCAAACACTGCCACGTAGAAGAGGACACTTTTCAAGGAACCCAAACTTGTATCGTTTTTGTCCAGTGTAGATGAACACAGCCAAATCTCCCTTTTTAGACTCCATTTCACCTAAATGATGCTGACCAACTGCCTTCAGTTAACACCTCTTCCTTCAGACAACTCATTAGATTTTGGCTTTCATCAGTTCAGTTTAGCCGCTCAGTCATGGACATGTTTGTTTTCCTCTATTCCTTTGCACTGATCGCTGAGGAAGGCTTTCTTATCTCTCCTTGCTATTCTTTGGAACTCTGCACTCTAATGGGTATATCTTTCTTTTTCTCCTTTGCCTTTAGCTTCTTTTTTTCTCAGCTATTTGTAAGGCTTCCTCAGACAACCATCTTGCCTTTTTACATTTCTTGGGGGGGGATGATCTTGATCCCTGCCTCCTGTACCATGTCCATCATTCTTCAGGTACTTGTCTATCAGATCTTGGCTTTCATAGTTGATACTAATCACTTTTGTTGCTTTGGGGCTTTTCCAAAGTGGTTTCATTGCTCAACTGTTATGAGAGTTCCTCTCTGAGACTCATAGCCTGGTTATCTTGGTTAGATAGTTTATCCCTGTTCTCCCCAACCAAACCCATAGAGACAATCTCACTGAGTATGGCTAGTCTCACCCATTATGTGTGGTTCTTTCTAGTTTCACTTACTTTCGAAGGGCAAACTTCATGTCTATTTACATCTCAAAAGTCCAGTCATATCATCTCATCTTTGTCTTCTAAAAATTAAAAGAAACTTGTAATAAGCAAGGGTGCTTGGAAAGGAAGGTGATCAAGTGGTCTCACTGGCAATGATAAAGGGATACCATGAACTTGTCAGTAAAATCCACATTAGACACGTTTCCTTTTCAGATTCTATTTGTCCACTGAGCAGTCTTCACGCAAGTCAGAACTGTACCATGGCCTCCTGGTGTTCCAGAATTCTAATTAATAGTGCTGATTTCTATCATATTTGCCCAAAAGGTTCTCAAGAAATAATCTGAAAACAGAACATCAAGATGTTGTCAGTGAATTTGTTCTGCATCTTTGTCTGAACAGGGGTCCTTTATCTTTCACCTGCTTCAGAGCAAATGCCTGACCTCCAGCACAACCCACACATACTCCCCAGCAAGAGTTCTGATAGGGGCTTACCCTTCGAGAGATTCTAGAAGTTAATAACAACTCTGGCAACCTCATGACGACTGTCTTTAGCCTATACTGTGTGGGGAGCATTCAGCTCCCGGTAGCTTCTCTGTAGTGCCAGCTCACATGCAGGTGATCCCCTGAAGTTTGTCAGAAACGCACAGGCAAATGAGCATGAACTACATAGAACAGTTCATCTCTTTCTGATGTGCTCTCGATTCCTTTCATTTCCTCGGGCAAGTCATTTCACCTCCTTTAGCCTGAATCTCTCTAATCTCCAAATGCAGTAGGTTGGACTAGATGACCTTAAGAGCCCTCCCATCTGCAACTTACAATGATTCCATGATTCTTATGAGTTTACTTCAAAAACTCTATGTTCATTCAAGGTGTGGTTACTATCAGGCATATTCTTGCATATGGCTTATGAAATCTTCCCTACTATTTTATAGTCACAGTTTGTACACCAACCAGATTTTTTTTATTGAGAAATACTTGACATATAACATTACATTAGTTTCAGATATACAACATAAGGATTCAATATTTGTATATATTGGGAAATGATCACCATAACATCCATCAACACATAGTTACAAATTCTTTTCTTTGTGATGAGAACCTTTAAGTTTTACTCTATTAGCAACTTTCCTTCTTTCTTCCTTTCTTTAACAACTTTTAAATATGTAACACAGTAATATTAACTGGGACTTCCCAGGTGGTATAGCGGTAAAGAATCTGTCCACTAATGCAGGAGAGGCAAGAGAGGCAGGTTCAATCCCTAGGTCAGGAAGATCCCCTGGAATAGGAAATGGCAATCCACTCCAGTACTCTTGCCTGGGAAATTCAATGGAGAGAGGAGCCTGGTGGGCTACAGCCCATGTGGTCACATGGAGTCAGACATGACTAAGTGACTCAGCACACACACACATTATTAACTGGAGTTACCATGCCGCAGATAGCATCCCCAGGACTTATTTTATTTTACAATTGGAAGTTTGTACCTTTTGATCACCTTCACCCATTTTCACTACCACAACCACAATTACCACCACACCCCCACCTCTGCCAACCACTAATCTGTTCTCTGTATCAGTGAATTAGAGTTTGTTTTGTTTTGTGTTTTTAGGTCCACATACAAGTAAGATAATATAGTATTTGTCTTTCTCTGTCTGACTTATTTCACTTAGTATGATATCCTCATGGTCCATCCATGATGTCACAAATGATAAAATTTCCTTCTTTTTTATCCATTCATCCATCAATGGACATTCTGGTAAAGATTTTGATGATGTTAGTAATTTGACACATTTAAAAAACACTGAAACTTTCTAGCTCTAGCTACCCAGGACCTTTCATTTTTAGGAGCACAGCTCAGTTCAGTTCAGTTCAGTTCAGTTCAGTCGTTCAGTCATGTCCGACTCTGCGACCCCAGCTTCCCTGTCCTTCATCATCTCCTGGAGCTTGCTCAAACTCGTGTCCATCAAGTCAGTGATGCCACCAACCATCTCATCCTCTGTCATCCCCTTTTCCTCCTGCCCTCAATCTTTCCCAGCATCAGGGTCTTTTCCAACGAGTCAGTTCTTCACATCAGGTATCCAAAGTATTGGAGCTTCAGCTTCAGCTTCAGCGTCAGTCTTTCCAGTGAATATTCAGGACTGATTTCCTTTAGGATGGACTGGTTTGATCTCCTTGCAGTCTAAGGAACTCTCAAGATTCTTCTCCAACACCACAGTTCAAAAGCATCAATTTTTCAGCGCTCAGTTTTCTTTATGGTCCAACTCTCACATCCATACATGACTACGGGAACACAGCTACATCAAGCTAAATAACTACTATCGTGACAGTTGTACACTCTTGCTGACAAAGAGGGGCATTCAAAAGAGAACCGCAAATATTGGTGATCAGAGAACAAAAGATCAAAACACAGACTCAAACCTCAGTGAATTTCTGTAGTATCTGACTCCCCTGGTGGCTCAGATGGTAAAAGCATCTGCCTACAATGCAGGAGACCCAGGTTTGATCCCTGGGTCAGGAAGATTTCCTGGAGAAGGAAATGGCAACCCATTCCAGTACTCTTGCCTGAAAAATCCCATGGATGGAGGAGCCTCATAGGCTACAGTCCGTGGGGTGGCAAAGAGTCGGACATGACTGAGTGACTTCACTTTCACTTTTCACTTTCTAAGCATACTTACTAACTGTAACTTAGTCACCTCCTCCAAAAAATAAAATCCTTTGAGAGTTTTGTAAAGCCAATCAATCCAGTTTGTTGTTTACCAAATTAATATATATCAGAATATAGTTTCTATTCTCCATTTAAGTGCATATTTAAATAGATAAAACAGTTTCTGATCTATTTTGAAAGTGAAGTTGCTCAGTTGTGTCCAACTTTTGCAACCCCATGGACTGTAGCCTACCAAGCTCCTCTCTCCATGGGATTTTCCAGGCAAGAGTACTGGAGTAGGTTGCCATTTGCTTCTCCAGGGGATCTTCCTGACCCAGGGATCAAACCCAGCTCTCCTGCATTGTAGGCAGACACTTTTACCATCTGAGCCACCAAGGGAGATCTATTTTGAGCCTGTTTTTATTTCCTGAGAATAACTTTCCTTATCAAAATCTCTTCCCCCTGATTTAATTACTCTCTATCGGCAAAGTAAAATGAAAAGGGACTGGGTTACAGTTCTACACAAACCAAGTTATGAGTTCACGGTGTACTAGGTATTAGGGAACACAAAAATATAACTTACAGTCTCCAACTTGGAAGAGTTTTTTGTAGTGGCAATGAGAGAAAGAAGGGTGACATATAGGAAAACCATGCTGTGTTAGAGCTAACTGAATGAGTTTCACTTTGCAGGTTCCAGTCTTGCACCTTTTATCTAATCACCTAAGATCTCAGACAGCAGAGTCCTCTTGCCTCATGAACTCTGGACTTTTTGCTTTATATCTGCACTAACTTTTCCTATCTCTTTTTCTCTTGTTGCTACCTGTTAAGCAACAAAGGGCTTCCTTGGTAGCTCAGCTGGTAAAGAATCTGCTTGCAATGCAGGGGATCCCAGTTGGATTCCTGGGTCAGGAAGATCCCCTGGAGAAAGGATAGACTACCCACTCCAGTATTCTTGGGCTTCCCTGGTGGCTCAGGTGGTAAAGAATCCGCCCGCAATGCGAGAGACCTGGGTTTGATCCCTGGGTTGGGAACAAAGCAACAAAGACCATTGAAAGGACTCCATGTGGGTGTTATAATGCTCTGGAACTTACATCTAAATTAATATTCCATAAAATCATCCTTATGCTCCACTATTGTACCAGAAAATATGGAAACACATAAATGCATTGCATACAGGCTCATCTTCTGCTCAATCCACTTCAATAATATCCTCTTAAATGTAGAAAGAAACAGAGATGAGGAGTCCCTACCTCCAGGCAGAGGACTGATTCTCAAAATCTCTTCTCCCTCATAATACATTATGAAGGATACACAAAGTTGATTTTAGAAAATACACTGACCTAGAGAAGAGCTAAATTGCCAGGGAGCATTTTGAATCTTGAGAAGGTGGGAAATGCAAGAACTAAAGAAGTTTTGAAAACATGAACAAAAATTAATTTTATATTAATAAATGCTTTTTCTAAATTATCTAGCATAGATTAGCACTTATGGAAAAAACATTTATACAGTCTCAGTTCAGTTCAGTCGCTCAGTCGTGTCCGACTCTTTGCGACCCCATGAATCACAGCACACCAGGCCTCCCTGTCCATCACTAACTCCCGGAGTTCACTCAGACTCACGCAAACTAGAATACTGGAAAACATTTTAATTTTTTTAAAAGAAGATTTTAAATTAGACCTCAATTGCTAAACAGTAAGGGTCAGAGGAATGAGAATTTTTATTATAGCTTCATGATCACTGCCTCTGAGCTGGATCCTGTTTCTGCACTGGGGATATAATGCTGTGACACTGGGATGAGATTGAAGTGTGGTCCCTGCCATCATGGGGACAGTAATTAAAGAGTCACAAAATAAATGTGTAACTACACGTCTCAAGAAGGACTATGAAGGAAAATCACAAGGCATATATAATAGGGACAAGAATGGAGATTCTAACCAGCTGAGCAAAATCACAGTAAAACTTCATAGGAGGGCAAGGCATTATAAGACAGCAGTAAGTAGCATTCTGATTTTTCAATACTACAAATTATTTCAACAGACCATTGTATTTGTAGCTCAGAGATAACACAAAGGGAGGGATGTCAAAGGATCAGTCATTGTACCTATGTCTCTCCTTTATTGAAGACACCACAGACCAAGACCTGTTAAGCATCTTCAGCTTAGCGGATCACCCATCCAAAGATGAACTGGCTCACTCATCAAACCAAAAGAGATTGATGAATTTTTGTTAACTTACAACAGGAGGTATGCCCTTCCGGTGCCTGGAATTCTGGTGGCTACTAACTCTCAAGGGACCCAGGAGGACTAAGAAGCTTCGTTTTCCTGCTAAGAATGCCGATCTTATCTTGAACACATTTATGCTCCTTCCTTTCACTCCTAGAAGATAATCTTATCTCAAAGTTATTCTGAGGGTGCTTCTCAGATACCCCTACATACCCATACCAGAAGCTAGGCTGCACATTAAATTAGTTTGGAAATCCCTTGCTTACTACAAATTGATGGTGTAAATAAGATTGTTTAAATTACTTAAAAGAACTAAAGCACTACAAGCACTTCAGAAAATGCCAATTAAAATACAAATAATTCACACACTCATAGAAATGATTCTTATCTAGCTATTGCACAGGCATATGAATAAAAGGAAGACAGAACTAGTGAATCAATGAGGGAAAGACGACTGAACTCACAATTTTGGAGTCACATATTTATTTAATATTAGAAAGAAGCCTATATTTTAAAAATAAATTGGTTAACATTCAGTCTTTCCAGTAGCTTAACACAGCTAAGTTAGATAAATATATTATTTTTAGATAAATGTATTACTGGAATTTATTTTAACCCGATTTTTAATAACACTTATTAAACAAAAAATATAAAAACAAATTTTTTCTTCTTTGTAGTAGTCTTCTATTGTATGATTTCTTTTGAATCAATTATTAAGGAAAAACATAATTTGTTGACAAATTTAAAACAGGCAACGTATTCTCTTTGGATTTTGTACTAAATGTGTAATTTAAACTATATTGAAATATAACTACATACAATGATATTAATATCAGAAATTGACACAAAATACTTTCATTTCTCCATGCTTTTAGTTTTTGTATTTTGTACTTAAAAACCAACTAGGTTTTAAAAAAATAATTTAGTGTTATTTATAACTAATTAGATAAAAGGATGTTGTTATGTTTTTGTATTTTTATAAAAGCCTGAAACTATATTTATAAACATAACTCCACTATTATTTCATGAGGCAGTTGATTGAATCTTTATTTCTAACAAGTTGAAGGTCAAGTTGGATGTAGTCATCACTATATTTTCTCTTTCTAGCACTGAGTTTTGAGTTCCAGAGTTAGGTATTGTGCTATATAAGAATTTTCATTATATGAAGGTAACCCTTCCTTGGGGTAAGCATCGTCATAAGTCATTTGCAAAATAATTATTAAAATGACTATACAGTGACATTTCTCATTGATTTATTTCATTCAGGACCATTTGTTTTCTACCTTAAAAAGATTATATGTGAATGAGAATCAAAACAAATTCAAGTAGCAAAATGGTTAAAACCCCCCCTCTGACAGGCATATTTAGCAAAAGAGAAACTGAGTTAAGTGCCTGCTGGCTGGATGTTCAATGTCTATTAGCGGCTTAGTAGGCTCACTCAGCACACTCTCAGAGACTCTCAAACTTCCATTTTGAACAGCAAAAATAGTTTTAAATGATTGTACTTCTTACTTTCTAAGAAGTAGAAATTGACACAGATTCTGTTACTGCCTTTTACAACCCTCCCACCTATAACACAGAAGGCCAGTTGGGAAAAGCTGATCAAAACCATTCAACACCTCTCTATCCTATTTCACTGAAATCTTCGTAAAGACTTAGTTCCCTCTGATAATCTGATCTGGTGTTTTAAAATCCTGATGTTTAGGAAGTCCTTTATTAACAAGTCACTTAACCTCTCAGGACCTCAGATTTCTCATCTAGAAAATCAGGGAGTTTGGATAAGATTTTTTTTTAAGTCTCACCCCGAATTAGAATTCTGTGATTTTTGTATTGTCCAAAGCATTAGTTTTCATAACAGTTTAATATCAGAACAACGTTTTAAAACAAATTTGAACAAGAACTCCTTAGTATGTAATGCACATAAAAGTGAAGCTAAGAACACTCAAGGCCTATAGAACTTAATTTGAAAACCACTGATCTAAAGTTCTCTTTTAGGAAATGCTTTCCTTTTTTCTTTGTCTCAGTGGAAAAGGAAAACATCTGGAAAGGATCCACCATATTCATTTCCCTGTGCGTACACCAGAACATATGGATTAAGTCACCTGTCAGCTTTTTCTTCTCCAGCTAAACAGCCATTATAAGTCCCATTTCCCATCCTTTAAAATATATTTCCTTTTTTAAAAATGAACCGTCTTTAGTTTCTGTAACTCTTTATTAAAATGTAAAGGTAAAAACCAACCACAATCTCTGAGAAGAGCCAAGTGCAGCAAAGAATTACTTCCAGGTCTATCATTTGATATTCTCACTTCTAACACATTCCGACTGTTTTCTAATAACAGAATTCCATTGCTGCCTCCCAACCAATAGCTCAGTTTGACTCACAATGTGTGTGTGTGTGTGTGTGTGTGTGTGTGTGTGTGGCTGAATATGTTATACCTAGTCAATAATTTCCTGTCCAATACCCATTCAACTTGTTACTGCCAATTTGTTACCGGGGCCTTCGAAGTTTTTCCTATTGAATGTAATCCTGTTTTCAATAGCATATTTATCTAGTTAAGGGCACTCTGTTTTCTTTTGCTTTCTAACATATCTCATCCAACTTTATAACCCATGTTGAGTATTATCTAGTTTATTGTTAAGAGAGTGTGTGCCTGCTCAGTTGTGTCTGATTCTTTGTGACTCGTGGACTGCAGCCCACCATGCTCCTCTGTCCATGATTCTCCAGGCAAGAATATTGGAGTGGGCTGCCATTTCCTCCTCCAGGGGATCTTCCCAACCCAGGGATCGAAGCCACGTCTACTGTGTCTCCTGTATTGGCAGGTGAATTCTTTACCACCAAGTCACCTAGGAAGTCTGAATTTATTGTTAAAGTTGTAGAATAATAAAATGTCAATTATCCAAACATACTTGAGGCATGTTATGGACTAAATTGTATCCTCTAAAAGTCATACACTGAAGCTTTAACTCCCAGCATCTCAGAATCTAACAGTATTTGGTTATAAGGTCTTCAAAGCTAGAAATCAGCCATCCGCAAGGCAAGGAGAGAGGCCTCAGAAGAACCAACCCTGCTGACACCTTGATATTGGACCTCTAGCCTCCAAAATTGTAAGAAAATAAAGTCTATTGTTTAAGCCACCCAGTCTGTGGTATTTTGTTAAGACATGCCAGGCAGACTAAAGCAAGCTACTCTATGCATGACACTGTGCAGTCCTTGGGGGCTCACCAAGGAACCTTTGCCATAACACAGAAGGCTACAGCAGGGGTCACAAATACACAAAACTCAGGCCTGAATAAGTCATAGAGGAAGAGCTGAGCAAAATGCCCTGGGAGGCACCAAGGACGCCAGAAACTTTTCCATCTGGGGATCAGGGAAGGTTTGAAAGAGATGGTATCTGAGCTAGACCTTCAAAGATGGGCAAAATTCCAATCAAAGCGGGTGGGGGAGAAGGCAGCAATTCAGGGGAACAGGACCTCAGGAGCATAAACCAGGCTTGCTCTATACCCGTGATCACTTTCGGAATAACCCCAGTCATCACCCACCGGTGGACAAGACTGGTAGTTCTCAAACTAATTTAAAAGCTTTTTTAAAACGTGTAGACCCTCAGGTCCCACTCCCAATCTACTGAATCAGAGATGATGTTCAACCATCTTCTCAGGTGAGATAGCATCAACTCCGTCAAGTTTTAAGACCCCTGTTTAATAAAAACATTTCACTGTCCCCTGCTTCGATGGCAAAATAACGTTCTATCAAATGTGAAAATACATGAAGGCTGAAAAAATTCTTCCAAGTTTAGTCATGTAATTTGTACTTTATTTCCAGTAACTTGTACTTTATTAATTAGAACAAAATTCATAGGTTTAAAAATTATATGAAGATCTTATTTTGATATAGACACATATGTGTAAGGCAGATAATGCAAGGCTGCATACAGGGATTCTTCCTGCCCCCAGTTATTCCACAGACCAGCAAAATAGAATTTTCCATCCTATGAATGAGGGAGAATAGGAGAAAGAAAGAGAAAGGCAGAAATAGGGATTGTTGTCACACTTCATGCTCAGATAGAGGCTCCTGCCTCGTGGTGGCCAAGTGGACAGCGGGACAAAGCAGCAGCAGTGTTTTTCTCTTCAGGTAAGACCTGGAGTCAAGGTCTTGGGAGGAGGGGAAGAGGAGAATGGGCCCAACCACTGTCTGTCTCTGTCCACAGAAATCTTTAGAAAAAGGCAAAAGATTTATATGATCTGAAGGGAAACCAGAGTATCAGTGTCTGTCTCTGATTGAGTACTTCTCTCCCCTTCTCCCTAATCCCTCTGAAAAGATAGGTGTTGGGTAGGTTGGGTGGTGGGGGGTGGTGTGGGGGGGTGGTGTTTGTTTTTTTAACTCTCGAAATCCTCCTTCCTGAAGTGATGAAAGTAATCTGTACTTGTTCAGGTGAGGATTAGGCGAGATCCTTTAGAAAGTGTAATAAAACCCAATATTAGAACCCATGCTGCCCCCCGAGCCTCACCCTGGCTCCACCATACAAGTATAAACTGTTGTGTATATCTTCTGAAGCTCAGCCCTTCTGTCAGCCTTTCCTCAATTCAGTTTAGCTGAAGCCCAAGGCTTACCTCTAAAAGCTCTGTTTCAATCAAAAGTTCACACCAACAGGGACCTCCCTCCCTACTCAGCAATCAACGATCCTCGCAAACAGATGAGTTTTCCTCAAGTCCATGCAGGCCACAACGCAGACAGTGGTAAACTGCTGTTCTCCTTTCTGCTAGATTTCTCTGCTGCCAACCTGGAAAGTAACCTTCTCCAGAAAAATCATCCCTGACCACCCCCTCCTTAAGTCCTTTATTTGGGTTCCCTTGGTATTCTGCTATATTCATTCCATCCATCCATTCCCTCATTAACCAGCAAAAGACTTGTTTTAGACAGAATAAACAGGCAAAGTCCCTGCTCTCTCCTGGAGCTTTCATTCCAGGGGGGGAAGACAGTGAAAATTGAATATGCAACAAGTCAGGTAGGGATAAATACCAAGAGGAAAAACAAAACAGTGTAGGCAAACAAAGAGGGATATTGCCAGTTGTGGAAGACAGTCAGGAAGACCTCAGGCTGAGCATTCACATGAAGAAATATAAGTGCAGACCAGCAGGAGTGCTGAGAAGAGAGTTCCAGCCTACATCTTTCTTCCATGATGGTGGAGATCCCATGTTCCTCAGTTTCTCTACCACTGTTATGGGCTGAATTATGGCTCTCCAAAAATGTTGGACTCTTAACCCCGAGGACCTTAGGAAGAACTTTATTTAGAGACAGGGTCTTTACGGAGATAATCAAGTTAAAAGGAGGTCATTAGGATAGGTCCCAGTCCAATATGACTGGAGTCCTTATAAAATGGGGAAATTTGGACATACACACAGGGAAGAAATGCCATGTGAGGATTAAGACAGAGATTGGGGTGATACACACATAAGCCGAGAAACATCAAAGATGGCCAGCAAATGACCACATCTAGAAAAGGGGCATGGAACAGATTTTCCCTCACGGGTGCTCCAAACCAACTCAGCCTACATCTTGATCTTGGACTTCTAGACTCCAAAACTGTGAGACAATAATTTTGTGTTGTTTAAGCCCGAGCGCCTTAGGAAAGAAATACAACCATATAGCACCTTCAGGGCCACCAGCAGCTTCACTGCCTCACTCCAGTTCACAGGATAAGCCCCAGCTTACACTGGGTTTTGCATACCCCTGGATGACTATAACAGCCTACTAACTGGATTCCCCACTCCCAGTCTTACTTTCTCAATCCATTCTCCATAGTATTGTCCTGATCTCTTTAAAATGAAAATTTGATCATCTCACTGGTTCACAAGCCTTCACTCACTTCTCTTTACCTTCAAGACACAACCCTCATTTCTCAGCTTGGGGACCAGAGCCTATAGGATCCAGCCTGTTCACCTCTCCAACCTTATTTCTGTCACCTTTGTCCCCCTCCTGGGATGGCCTAACTTCTACTCATTGTCAAGCCTCCACTTATCACCACTCCCACTGGGAAGCCTTCCCAAGGCTAGAAGTCCAGGTTGTCCCTGCTATGTGCTCCAGAACCCTGTGCTTAGTGCTGCTGTGACACTTATCAAAGTGTGTCCAAGGCTTGTTTGTCCATCTCCACTTTTGACCATGAGTTCTTGTCCTGGTTGTCTCTCCAGGAGCTAGGAAAAGTGCCCGGCACTTGGTAAATATTCACTGGACGGATGAATAAATGAACAAAGCACACCATGTTCTCACCAGCTGGTCCCAGAAGGAATTTCTTTTCCCTCTAAGGGGTGGGGGATGGGGAGGTGACCTTTCAAGGGATTTCTCAATAGTATGTGGAACCACTGGAGCAGGATGGAGCTGCACCTTTCCTTAATGGTTTCAAGGGGAATTTAGATTAGACATTCAAGAGCCAGTCCTTGTGTCGCAAGACATTGCAGTACAAGGAAGGGAAGTAAACAATCTATCTGGCAATTTTTGAATGTGGCGGGGGCAGGGTTGGGGAGAGTTGACCAGTATTTTTGAGTCTTTTTTTTATAGAAACTATCAAGTTTGTTGTTGTTGTTTTCTCAAGCCTCTGATTCTGTAACTGCAAGCCCATGACCTACAGGTATAAGTCGTGGGTAGACAAGAGATCAGGGGATTCTTGCAACCCAAAATGCAATGTGCTTCTGTGCACAAGTCTCCAAAAAGCAAACATATTTTGAGGTTTAAAAATTATTGCACGCACGGTTATAAATGATGGAGGGTGTGGAAAAGGAAAGAGAGGAAGACAGTAACAATGTTTAAATCCATATATTAACTATTCTACACACATATAACTAAAGGAAGACAGAGGGGTAATAGATTCAAATAATCAGGATTTGCTCTCTTCTGCAAATTCCTGAAAGGGGAAATGTATCAGAATTTCCAGTCTTCAAAAAGGGCCTTTAAAAGTCCTGTGAGCAAGATGGGAGAAAAAAAAAAAGCGGGTGGGGGGGGACGGACTTGCTCTTCACAGCAGGAAGTCGTCAATGGATATCTAGTTATGAAGAAACAACTCTGAACAGAAGTCCTTATTCGGAGCGCTAAACTCACTTTTACCACATAAAGAGCAATTTAAAAGCTCCAAGCAACCTCATCACGGTGTTGGGGAAACAATTCGGCTTCCCCATTTGAGAAAGCAAGAGAGCTCCGACTGGGTAGTGGCCCAAGCCCGCGTTAGGGCTTTTATTTGCAAGTCAATGAGCCAAATGGACGACCAGGCTAGTTGTGCCGCGTTCTGGGAAGCAAGGTTATTATTATCGCCTATTGGCCCACTGAGCAATTTCACTGAAAAGGAAGAGTCCCAGCAGTGTGTGTGCGCGCGCGGTGCCATACGGGACGTGCAGCTACGTGCCCACCTCCAGAACGACTTTATTTACAAAGCGATTACCATGTTATCTATTTGTTTTCCTTTTCCAGCTTCAGCAGCCTTACTCAGCCCTCGAATTTCTTAATTACAAACCCGTTCCCTTCTAAATCAACCCCAAACCGTCAGGCAGAGCCCGGAGGGAGGCTGTGCAAGTTTGCACACACCCCCACCTCCCGGATCAAGGGCAACAGCAGAAGCAAGAAACTGTGTATGTGCAAAAAGGTGGATCTGGGGACGAGGATCGCTGAGTTTGTTTACAGAGCAGAGACGCCTCAGCTCGGATGCCAAAGCTACCAAGAGCTGCAAACGCAAACTTAGCAGAAGCACACGTACCCCGGGAGCGGCGAGTTGCCGCGAAACCGCGGACCGGATTCCCAGGCGCTGGAGCGGAGGCGGCCGAGCCCGCGAACGCGCTCCGTCCACCTGCAGCGGCTGCCGCTGCCGCTCCCCGCCCCCAGCTCCTGTCCTTGAAAGGAGTGGAGGAAATGCATCTACACGCAAAATGTCTAGATCAGGTTTACCTACTGCTCCTATAAAAACACAAAGGCACAGTCCAGGAAAGCGCGCACAGGGGAGGGGGCATTATTTGCCCGTGGCTTAAAAACCCACTCGGGTAAACACAGCCATTCTTTGCAACCTGGGTAGGCTTTTGCAAAGCCGCGGAGGCAGAAAGGCACTAAACAGGGGGCGCTGTGTGAACCCTATTTTCCCACAGAAAGCAGCCCAGGTCGCTAGGTGAGCTCGAGGTGGGGATTCGGCCAGAGGGGGGCGGTGAGTTTTCCTAGTTTCTCTCGCGGCGGGCGCTACCTTCGGGCTGAGAGTCCAGGGAGGACTTTCTGTGCCGGGGGAGGTCTGGCCTGGTATTTGTGGGCCGGGAAGAAACCAGAATCGGGGGGCAGCGGGGCGGCGCCTGGGCCCTCAGGCTCTGCGCACGTGCCTCCGGCCGCGGGGACGCGGCTGCCCAGCCCGGTCCCGCGTGCCTGATGTTCCGGAATCCGCGTTTGCCAGCCGCCCGCCGGGGAGGCTCTCGCTCCGCCCTTCCTGAAATCCCTTATATTAACTGTGGCCAAAGCCCTAAGAAACACAGCTCATTGTTGGCAGCTGCCGGGCGGTCTTGCCGAGCTGTGAGTGCAGCAGAGGGGAAATAAAAGGGAACGGCTCCGATCCTGCCCCAGCGGCTGCTGCAAGACTTCGGCGCCGACTTCGCGACTGTGAGCGCCTTGCACGCCAGGAAGGCCCCCTCTATGTGCTGCTGAGCCGGTCCTGGACCCGACGATCCCGCCCTCGGTCTTCGGAGCAGAAATTGCAAGGACGGAAGGTAAGTGCGGCGGGCGAAGCTGGCTGGGGCTCCTGCCAGGCCAGTCCTCCGAGGGCTGGGTTTGCCCGGAGGAAGAGCGCGAGGCGGAGCTGGGGAATAACAACAGGATGTGCAACAACAGGATGAGGAGGGCTGATTTAATGCCTGAAGTTCGCGGCTGGTCTATGGGGCACTTCCTTTATTAGGCGACTTCGGGGAGCCAGAGGGGGGTGTGGGCTTGGGTGCCCTGCCGGATCGCAGGGGAAAGAGCTGTTTGTGCAGCGCGCAGATCTTCTGTTGTGGATGGCAGGTCTTCCTTGGTGGGTAGCCCGGGTGCACAGGCTCCTAGTGGGATTTTCGGGATGAGGATTCGCAGCTGAAGTGCGTCGGGTGAACCTGGGAGCCAGGGGCGAGGAAAAGTGGGGTGCGCTGTGGTGGGCGACACGTGTGGCGCGGGTCTTACCGTCTGCCCTTTTCACTCGCAGGACTGGAAATGGCAGACCATATGATGGCCATGAACCACGGGCGCTTCCCCGACGGCACCAACGGGCTGCACCACCACCCTGCCCACCGCATGGGTATGGGGCAGTTCCCTAGCCCCCATCATCACCAGCAGCAGCAGCCGCAACACGCCTTCAACGCCCTGATGGGCGAGCACATACACTACGGCGCGAGCAACATGAATGCCTCGAGCGGCATCAGGCACGCGATGGGGCCGGGGACTGTAAACGGAGGGCACCCCCCGAGCGCTCTGGCCCCCGCGGCCAGGTTTAACAACTCCCAGTTTATGGGCCCCCCGGTGGCCAGCCAGGGAGGCTCCCTGCCAGCCAGCATGCAGCTGCAGAAGCTCAACAACCAGTATTTCAACCATCACCCCTACCCCCACAACCACTACATGCCGGATTTGCACCCTGCTGCGGGCCACCAGATGAACGGGACAAACCAGCACTTCCGAGATTGCAACCCCAAGCACAGCGGCGGCAGCAGCACCCCCGGCGGCTCGGGCGGCAGCAGCACCCCCGGCGGCTCCGCGGGCACTTCGGGCGGCGGCGCGGGCAGCAGCAATAGCGGCGGCGGCAGCGGCGGCGGCAGCAGCAGCAACATGCCCGCCTCCGTGGCCCACGTCCCTGCTGCAGTGCTGCCGCCCAATGTCATAGACACTGATTTCATCGACGAGGAAGTGCTCATGTCCTTAGTGATAGAAATGGGTTTGGACCGCATCAAGGAGCTGCCCGAACTCTGGCTGGGGCAAAACGAGTTTGATTTTATGACGGACTTCGTGTGCAAACAACAGCCCAGCAGAGTAAGCTGTTGACTCGATCGAAACCCCGGCGAAAAAAAAATCAAATCCCCCAACTTCTTCGGTGTGAATTGAAAAAAACATTCCCTTTAGACACAGTATCTCACTTTTCAGAGCGTGAAAGGTTTGAGAACTTGGAAACAAAGTAAACTATAAACTTGTACAAATTGGTTTAAAAAATTGCTGCCACTTTTTTTTTTTTTTCTGTTTTTGTTTCGTTTTTGTAGCCTGGACATTCACCTCCCTTATGTAGTTGAAATACCTAGCTAACTTGGTCTTTTTTGTTTTGTTTTTACTCCTTATTTTCTCACTTTCTCCAGTGCTCAACTGTTAGATATTAATCTTGGCAAACTGCTTAATCTTGTGGATTTTGTAGATGGTTTCAAATGACTGAACTGCATTCAGATTTATGAGGAAAAGGAAAAATTGCATTAGTTGGTTGCATGAACTTTGAAGGGCAGATATTACTGCACAAACTCTGCCATCTCGCTTCATATTTTTAACTATGCATTTGAGTACAGACTAATTTTTAAAATATGCTTAACTGGAAGATTAAACAGATGTGGGCCAAACCATTCTGGATCAGGAAAAGTCATACTGTTCACTTTCAAGGTGGCTGTCCCCCTCCCCCATATGTACAGACAATAATAGGGTGTGGAATGTCGTCAGTGGCAAACATTTCACAGATTTTTATTTTGTTTCTGTCTTCAACATTTTTGACACTGTGCTAATAGTTATATTCAGTACATGAAAAGATACTACTGTGTTGAAAGCTTTTTAGGAAATTTTGACAGTATTTTTGTACAAAACATTTTTTTGAAAAAATACTTGTTAATTTATTCTATTTTAATTTGCCAATGTCAATAAAAAGTTAAGAAATACTTGTTTTCTAGAAGTCATTTGGGGGTGGTTATTCCCTTTGGTGGCTTTGTTTTTTCCTTTTGAACACTACTGAGGAGAGTCAGCATTCCAAAGGATAAATTACAGGACACTGAAACAGGTCATGATGAGCTTAAAGTGGAGAGCAGGATTTAACATAATTGGCATAATGCTTCATTGTTATCACTGTAACATGCCTCTTGGTGTGGTTTAATCAAAAGCTGCAAAGTTGTCAAAGAGCAATTTTTTTTTTCTCAATTGCCATCATTTTCAAGTGTACTCCAGAGTTAGAACGGTTTGTAATACTAAACGTTACAAATACTATTTCACAGGGTGGGAGGGGGAAATCAAGTGTTTCTGGTTATACCTGATTCAACTACTTAAATGGAGGTAGACTGGAATAAAATACTGCGAGATTGATGAGGATGGCATTAAAATATGAATCTACCTTTATCTCTAGTGACGAATTTTATTTCTCAGCAAAAGTACTAAAGACAGGCACACATCTTCTGGCTTGAGGGGGGTGGAATTCCACCTTGAGGTTTTCTTTTTTTTTCTCTTAAAATATTTAAAATTTACTCAGCAAGGTTGATGCAAAGGTCAAATTAAGAGTCTTCACAAGATGTTCCCTCTCAAGCATGCCATTTTCCAGAATTCTGAGCTTTTACTATTACACGCTTTGGGTGCAAAGGACATAACGATAAGATCCTTTAGAATTTTACCTGCATGTGTAATCAAGAAGACATAACTACAGTGAAGTAGGTGTCAAGTTTTGCCTTGTATAATCAAGCAAAGGAAAAAGTAACATTGTTAAAATTTCAAACAATCCCAATTGGCAGGAGAATGAATTTTGTTTTCCCTTTCATGTTTACCTTCATAAATCAACCTATCTATATTCATGAAAAAAAAAAGTTATACATAACCTACTGGAGGAGTACAGAAATGTAGGTTGTGGAAAATCTCACAATCCTTTAAAAGAGCATTTCATTTAGACTCAGATTCTAATCTTAAATCCCATATTTCATAATAAAAAATCAGGAGACGAGGGTATAGAGAAATGTTAAATTACAGTGAGTCTGACGTAAAGGCTGATTTCAGTAAAATCCAGATCACCTATTATATAATTCTGTTTCCAAGGCAGGCCATTAAGATGCACACTCCACTGGGTTTTTTATACCTCTATAATTGACCATTCCTTATTAAAAATTATTTTGTAAGTAAATAATTTCACTGAAAATATACCATCATTCAAAACTCTTCACTCCGTTTAAAGGCTAATCCAGATTTCCCACATTAATAGTTAAAGCTGAAGTTTACTTCAGTGCAGACATGTCAATACTAAATCTGTGATCAGCAGTAAATCTTCCTGGCTAAGCATTTTCACAGTAAGTTTTTCTTTTTCCTTTTTTATTTTCCAGAGGCTCAAGTGAAAAAAAAAATGTTTGCCTACATATTAATACAGCAATTGTAGTTGTTTTTCACTTGTGCCAGGAAAAAAGACGAAAGGCTATTGGAGGCGTTGTTGTTTCTTTTTTTTACATAAAGAAGCAAGAGAATTGTCTTGCTACCACCCTTCACCATTTATTCTGCCAGGGAATAAGCCACAACACCTGCTCTGTCACTAAATTCCTCCTGCTGCTCTAAGGCCGGAACACATATGTGAAGATGCAGAGCCCAAGAAACTATTATTAGATCCGTAGCCTATCTCTGCCAGAACAGAGGACTCAACCTAGAAGCACTGGGTGAAAAGCTCAATTTCTCTTCAGTACAAACACAAACTCCCCCCCCCCCCCCAACCCCTTCATTTGAATGATCTCTATTTCATTAAAACTCTTTCATGATCAACAACTGAGTAGATTCTATGGGATTTCTGCAGGTCTCTTAAGCAAAGCAAAATAACTCCTTGTTTTTAACAACCTGTTTCATGAAACCTGTACAGTGACCTAGATCACCGGGCTACTGGCAGACATTTGCAAAACCTTTTGTGGTCTTGCTTCCTATCTACTAAGTTGCTTATAGCATATGGGGAAATTTGACCTCTGTACCTTGGCTGTTTTTCAAAAAGTTCTAATACGGTACAAAAGTTTCTGTTCTTTAAGTTTTGCCCACAAATATACCTTTGATTTTCAAGAAGAGATCATTGATAAGCCACAGCAAAATATCACAGAAACACACCAGAAAAATAAGAACACGTTAATAAAAAGCTTGTATCTCTGTTGTGGCTGCTAAAAATCCTGGTAGCAGTATCTTTGCTGGAGCTGATAAAGACATTACAACTATGGATGGGTCTTTGAAGAACAGTTACCTAATCACCACTGTTTATGGGGTGCTAGTCTAAAGCACTAGTACCAGAAGGCTGACATCTATTGTGAAGTTTATGGTCTCCGTGACTTTTACTACTGTAAACTGGGATAACTATAAATTGATGTCAACATTAAAGGCCAGATCCTTTAGAGCAAAATATTAATCCACTAATCTATTATGGGTGGCCGGGTTTGAAATATAAACTTTGCAGTCCTGGACCATTAGGTGTTTTCGCCCCCTTGTGGAACTTATTTAGAAGGTCAAAGAAAAGCTAAGAGCTCAAGAGGGTTTTATTTGTTTTATTGTTGTTGTTTTACCATTTCTGAAGACTTCATTTCCTTTCTTGAAGCAAACAGCATATATTTCAGAAAACCAATTTTCCATCGAAGAAGATTCCAAACTAAACACCCTTTATGAAAAGTATTTTACTTACCAAAGAACTTATGATTAAATGTACATACTTGAAATGTGCCTCATGTTTCAAAATGGCCATTGGCTAAGGGATTTTCTTACTAAAAGGTAATGAGCAATGCTTTAGCCTGTCAGTTAAAGCTGACACAGTCTTTACCCTCAAAACAGAACTGCTGATTTGGAATCAGTGCAAATAATAATGCACTTGATGTCCAGAGTTGGAAAGGTAGAGGAGAATCTCCAGGAATGCACAATGCAATTATCTACATTGGAATGTGATCAAGTCATGGGCTCTAATCTTGTGAAAAGGGACACAGGATATTTAATGAGACTGAGAGTTGCTGCTTAATTGATTCAGTAAAATTTACTTTAAAATAAACTTGGCAGATAACATTGTCTCCCCAAAATAAATAAATGTAGAATTCAAGGAATTTAGGACTCAAGACATTGGCAATTTTCTCCTCTCCTCTATTGTTTTACTAGCACAAGAGAGATGGCACACACAGCCTCAGAGATGGTGTTCATCATTTTGGTACTTATACCACTATCATCTGAATGAGAACTCCCAGGCAGGTTGAAGCAAGAGACCCATAGGTAGCACATCAAGTAACTTAGCCAGTGAACCCCTATTTTCATGTGTCCTGTTTGTCTTTTCCCCTTAGAGTAGAAGGAACCATAGCAATGTCAGAATTTTAATAGCAATGGACTGGCTTAAATTACCTGACCCATTTTTATCCAGCAAGGAGAAAAATGATTTTTTTTTTCCTGGTAGCCATTCTTATCATTTAAATTAGAAAAAGAAATATAAGGACATTTTCTATTAAATAGTATATTGTTCATAAGCAGCTTTAGTTTCCCAGTAAGACCCACCTATATTTTTGAAAAAATTTGACACCTGAAGTAAAGAAATTTTTCCCTTCACTGCTGCTGCTGCTGCTAAGTCTCTTCAGTCATGTCCGACTCTGTGCGACCCCATAGACGGCTGCCCACAAGGCTCCAACGTCCCTGAGATTCTCCAGGCACTTAAATTCATAAGTAATGCTAAATAATGAATTGAAAATGTTCTAGGAGTTGAGGGTGTGAATTTCTATGTGTTTTGCTATTTGTGAACATAATAAACAGAAGTTAGGAGAAGTAGGGTTCTACAGTGTTGAAGAACTGAATCCATGATCCCCAGAAAAAAAGAATTTCCAACCAACCATTCTCATATTTTCAATGAAAAGATATTGACTTTTTGGAGGCTGAATCCTTATCAATTACTTCTTTCCCTAAGATGAGCATGAAAGTTGTCAGTCCCAAGGGGTTGGTTTGGGAGGGCTTCTGGAGAGCTCTGCTTGGGTAAACCAAGGCATGCAGAATGAAACAAAGCAGGTGAAAGAGAAACTGTGAGTACCATTACTGGCTTTATATGTTGTTAATTTTCATTAAAGTGAAAAGTGAAGTCACTCAGTTGTGTCTGACTCTTTGTGATCCCACAGACTGTAGCCTACCAGGCTTCTCCATCCATGGGATTTTCCAGGCAAGAATACTGGAGTGGGTTGCCATTTCCTTCTCCAGGGGATCTTCCTGACCCAGGGATCGAACCCAGGTCTCCCACATTGTAGACAGATACTTTTACCATCTGAGCCACCATTACGTTGAACTAATCTGAAAGATTAGTGAGACAGGGCAGGACTTGGGGTGAGGACGGTGCCGCACAGGATTCTTGGAATTTTCCCATGGCTTCACCATTGTACTCCACCCTGAAATCCTTCCTTTCCTTCCCTCACAAGTAGAGGGGTTCCTTGATTATATTTTGAGTTGCTGAACAAAGCAGACAAGGAATTCTGGCTCCAAAGTAGCCTGTGGCAAGACCAGGTTGGTAAGCTGCGCCTTGCAGGAGATATGCAAATCGGTGAGTGGCTTTTAAAACTCAATAGTGCTAAAAGAATCCTGTCAATCCATTCTGAAGGCTGGTTGGGAAGCCAGCTTTCAGCCCGAGTTAAAAACTAAACTAGCATAAAATCAGAAAAAGTTGTCAAAGGACAGCCAACTCCAGGTTGTGATATTAGTTTGTGAATACTTTTAGGAGACAGTACGCAGAGCAAAGGAAATGTAATCAGGGCTGTTGAAGCCTTTTCCCTTTCCATCTCCTGGTCGCTGAGGGTTGGACATGACTGAGCAACTTCACTTTCACTTTTCACTTTCATGCATTGGAGAAGGAAATGGCAACCCACTCCAGTGTTCTTGCCTGGAGAATCTCAGGGATGGGGGAGCCTGGTGGGCTGTCGTCTATGGGGTCGCACAGAGTCGGACACGACTGAAGTGACTTACAGCAGCAGCAGCATGAATGTTGCATGCTCAGTTGCTTCAGTTGTGTCTGACTCTTTGGGACCCCATGAACTGTACCCCCTTCCAGGTTCCTCTGTCCATGGGATTCTCCAGGCAAGAATACAGCCCTCCTCCAGGGGATCTTCCTGACCCAGGGATTGAACATGAATCTCCTCGATCTCCTGCATTGCAGGTAGATTCTTAACCCCTGAGTCACCTGGGAAGCCCATATCTCCTTACGGGGACTAGCATAAAATATGGTCCTGTGTTCCTTTATGAAGCTTGCCCCATGGAGATCTTTTAAATTTCTAGTAAGCAACCTCTTAAAATAATTTTTTCCCTTGGCTTTCTGACACTTCATATCTCCATGTTGACAAAACATATAGTGCTAAAATTGTGCATGAAAATCCATAGGTCACCTTGTAAATATTGTCCCATTACATTTATTTGGAATGACTCTTTGAAGGAAGATAAGCAGTATGATGGCTAGTTCCATATTTCTTCTCTTTACACAATGTGTTTAGCAAATATATGGATGATGAGGCCAGGAGGTAAAAAGTGACTGAATTGCTGTACTCCTAATATTTTAGGTAAAATAAATATACAAATCTTTCTTAGGTTCCTCTATCTGATAACCTATTTTAGAGTAATGACTCTCAGCTGGATAGGGCCCCCCCTCTAAGAGGCAGATCAGAATGGAAGAGGGTAAAAGAAGGCAGTAATTTGGAAAAAAGAGCATATTCCATACTATTATATATTGGGGAAAATGCTTAAATACATTATACTTCCAGTAAAACATAATGTAGAAGACTTTGAAAATTCTTCTTAACTAATGGGGCCTGGATTTTAACAATGGTGAGAAACACTCTTTAGACTATATGGGACCAAATCAGAGAAATGCACCCTTCAGCCAGCATTACTTAAATCCTTTTATTGAGTCAAGTTTCCTGTGGTTGGGCTGACTTTGCTGAGTACCTGCGATGTAGTGGGTATTGTGGTAGTCTCTTTACATACATAATCTTATTAATCTTTATAATATGCTTGCAAGGTACAAGTCATTATTTCAATTTTAGATAAGGAAACTGATATTTAGAGAGGAAGTAAATTGCTCAAGGGCGAAACAGCCAATAGGAGGCTGAGTGGTTTTACAGATCTAGCTTCCAAGACAGTGTTCTGTAACACGGCTGTTCTAAACAAAATTACTCCTATTCTTAGATGTCACTGATTGCAAGCTGATCAGACAACTTAATAAGAGTGCTTCAGGGAAAAACCCACTTCATTATATGTACACAAATTGTAAGCTATACTAACACAGCTATGACATGTATCTATTTATACAATTACATATGACTTCCTTCTAGGATTCACAAGATTTCAGTCTATACTTTTTCAAACCCATTCTAAAGATTCTTCCAACTGAAGTGCGGCCCTCTACAGTGCAAGGATAGCATTTGTGATGAGCCTGCCGAATCCTTCCTAACACTTTCACCACGTTAGCCCTGAAGTTGAAAGAATACCAGTGATTTAAACTATAATTTTGCTTTTTTTCTTCTTAATTGAATTATATATACTAATAAATAGTATATAGTTAGACAGTAAATAGTTTCTTTCAGAAATTAAGCCAGCACCCTAGCTTTGTCAATTCTGTAATCTATTAAATGAAAATCTCATTGGCTAAATTCTTCCATGTAAAGACACCGCATCACAACTTGACACACTGTCTGGAAGCAACTATGATTTAACACTGATTATAGGATTCACACTGATTTCAGAATATTAATATGTTAAAAAAAACTGAACATCTTAGAATAAAGAAAATACAGTATTTAGTTACTTTACAGTTAATCTCCCTCAATCTATCTAAACTTTTTTGATATAGGTATAAGCCCAATTCCTTCTGCTTTGGTCTTCTACTGAAATGGAGAACTCTTCCATTAATAGTTAGAATTTTTAAAAAATAACAGGTCAGGAGTAAAAACCATTGAGTTGTAGCCTTAGCTCTGCAACCAAAGAGCTGGGTAATTCAATCACTATTCTCTCAAGTTTCTCCATCAGTGAAATGAAGGTGTATGTTTAATTAATATATCCTGTATTCAAATCCTCATGAAGGAAACATAAACCCATTCCTATCATTTTCTCCCTTTGGAAAGTAAAATATTGGAGTAAAATATTATATAAAACTCCTTCAAAATATCATTTCTTCCTGTTCTTTCTCTAATCTAACTATGAGTCTGGGGGTGTGCTATAGACCTGAGCCAGTTGAGTCAATTCTCCAAGGGCTGCCATCAGTCAATGTTCCACTTCAATGTCAAAATGCACATAAGTGTTGGCTGATGAGATTTCCCTATCTGTAAGCAAATATCAAAAAATGACCACCCACAACATATTTCTAGTACATGCGGTTGCAAAAACATAGGTGACTATGTAACATTCTTAAAAATAATTTGATCAGGTTCTGTTCTATTTTCTTACAGATTAAGTTCATTCTTCCAACCTCATAAATAATACTCTCAAATATTTACACTCTCTTTCCTTCAAATGTCTGTTCCTGAACCACAATCATCACTGTTATTGTTATTAACATCATCACTGTTATTGTTTATTTTCTCAGAGACAATCCTTTACATAATGCTAAAGTAGAGGAAGCTGGACAGTGTCAAACATTTTAAGTAGGTTTTAAGGGTTGTCAAGGAGCAGGAGGCACATGGCTGACATTTTATTTCCCTCCCCTCAACTTCCCAACACACATAGTCTCTTTGTTTCACACCACAACATTCCTCCAATTTGGAGAATCAGTTGTTTAGCTAGATGACAAGCTAACAGACTAGTCAAAAATAACGTATAAAAGGAATCACAGAGCATAATTTGTAAATAATTCGTTTAACTGACTGTAAAAGTAATGTAGCTAAAGAACTACAACAAAATATTACTACAATAACATATTTGCTCCTTTCACTACTTGGCCACTAGGTGTAGCTGAAGGCCTGTAAGCCCATAATTGCATTTCTCTCCTGAGCAACCAAGACTAGAGTGTCACATACCTAAAGACATTGCCCTCCACCACTGCTGATTTTACTGAAACATACACTATACCACATGACCTATTATAACCTTCAACATTAAGGACAAGCCAAAGACACTTCTTTAACTCTCTGCCCAGGTACCATTACTCATTACACTCTAATAAAAGTTGCTAATTGACAAAAGGTGTCTTTGAGCAAGCCTCCACTTTTTTGCTCTAATTCTCCCCTACCCTTTCTGAAGTGCTCTCATCCTGCCTTCCACTTACTCAGGTACCAGGGGCTCCGTTTTCTGCCCCACTAAGAACACTTATATCTTAAGAGAGAAACTCTAGAGAGAGTACAGCATTTAAACTACAGGAATGTTTTGAATGATAAGACTGAGTGCCTCAGTCAGAAAGATATTTTTAGGCTGTTAATCCTTTCTCTGACCCATTGCTCTCTCCTGTTTCTCCTCCTGCCTGTCAAGCCCATCCAGTTCAATGCCTTTCATTGGCCCTTTACTCTTACTTTAAATGTTGGTGGACTGGACTGTGGCTCAAACAGCTGCCTGAAAGCTATCTAGCACATTAGCTGACCAGGAAAATTCCAACCAAAAAAAACAGAAACTATAGTCAGATTACAGTGGTGCTTAAACTGAAATTCTCTGGATTTGAGCCTGAGCTGTCCTTTGGGGGCCATATACTTATACTGAAGATGAGTGAAACTAGCTTGCAGAAGTCAAAAGGAGAATTGCTGTTGACTAGGCCTCTCACCTCACCGCACTAGCAAATTCCATGAATCCAGAGGAGTGGAACACCTTGTCAGAACAAAGCAATACTAAGAGACCACATGATCCCAAGCACAGATGGAAAGAGAAGGTGCATCTGTCATTGACAGCTTTTTAACTCCCTGATTCAGCACCCAGAACCCAGCCATCAGCTGGGCATAGTTCCTATGAAATATCCCCAGACAAGTCTTCATCTGCTCTAGCTTGAGTGATTCAAACACCTATTTAACGACTCTATGCTTTGGCATATGTTGTTCCCTCCGCCTGGAAGGCCCTTTTCATTTTCCCCTTGATGAAGTGGCCTTCAAAATCCATCTCAAGTATCTTCCTTTCTGAGAGACCTCCCTACATTGTGGCAGACTGGTTAATTCACTAATTTAATAATGTCAACAAGGACTTGTTTTTTTTTCTTTTTACCTCAGACTGGTGACAAGTGACATTAGAAGAGCTTACATGATGTATGGACCAACAAGGTCCAAAAGAATGGCTATCTCTTTCTGTGGCTTTTTTTTTTTTCCTTCAAGAGAAAAGAAAACTTCCCAGAAGAATCCCTTCCCTCCATGTACTGTGTCACATTCCCTTTTCTGAACTAACCATTGGGATAGGTTTTACCACAGAATGGAATTAACACGATTAGGGTAGGTAGGGTAGGTAGATGGAGGCCAACAACTCCATCACTAGAAGATTCAAAAGTTAAGTGAACTCTTTCCAAAATTCTTGTTTTAAGGCCTGGATTTTTTGCTGAAACTTAAAAGAACTATTTTTAAAGCCTTTATATTTTCAAATGAGTCTTCTTTATATAATAAAGATGTATTGCTAACAAAATTATATTATGAATCACTCAGAGCAGGTTTATTTGATAAAGGTTGAAATGTCTTCTATAAAGTGACATTTGCTAATATAAATAAATATCCTCTTAAAAAGAAATATATACTTATTATGTCTTCATTTCTGGCCCTTCGAAAATTCTCTTGTTAATATGATTAGTCAACAATTTCGTTGAACCAAGAAAATCATGTACATGTTGGCAGGTGATTAATCTTAGTACAAAATGAAGAGAACCTAATATTTAGGAACAAATTATTGACAGCTATGTCGTATTTCCATGATAAAATTCATTGGTTCCTATGCCAAAGCCAAAAAAGAATACAGAATTAGTCTGCTAAGACAGAAAAGGGGTGCGGGGGTGCATAAGAGAAATCTACCACAGGATATCTTTTATTCTATCTACTCATTGCTTGCTCTAGCCTTCCACAAAATACCTTTCTCCATCCCAGTAATGTATCCACATAAGAATACACATGATTTTACTTGACGACCATGCTTGGTTAGGTTTGCCCAGATAGACTGAATTGGTCTAGTCATCATAACTTATCCACCTGGCTGCAGCTGACTGGTCCATGGATAAAACCTGACCCAATAAAAACCTTTCCCAGTGAGTTTAACAATAGAGAGGTCAAGTTTTTTCTCTAGTGATGAAATTATAAGTTTGGAAACTGCTGTTAGCCATACTGCCAGCTGTACTGAATGAGCTAGTCTGAGAGAGTCAAAACAACATGAAGAGAGAAGCAGAGACAAAAATCTGAGTCCCTGAAGTCTAGTTGCCACTTTGTCTTTCCTGAAGTTCACTACATGAAACAATATATTTTCCTGTCCCTGAACTAATCTGAGTTAGATTCAGTCACATGACACAAAACCATCCTAACACATACTAACACAAATTTTTTTTAATGTTTCATTGAAATACATATTGGGGGGTTATTTTATACCTACACTAGTGAGTGCAGTAAAAAATGATCTTTTCCACAAAAAAATGAGGTATGTAAAGTGTCTGTTTTAAAGTATCAGAGGAAATTTAAAATTTCCTCCTCAGTTAAAGCTTCTAACATACTCTTGCACCGATATTACAGTGAGCAATGGACACTGATGTGCTGTGCAAATTTCACTTCAGGACTGAAGGACATTTTCCCTCAGTTGCTGGGAATGCAGCCCACAGACAGCCCACAGCTCTTCAGAATTCCTGGTCACACTGCCAAAGACCATTCCTTTTCCTCAGGTTCAGTTCAGTTCAGTCACTAAGTTGTGTCTGATTCTTTGCAACCCCATGGACTGCAGCACACCAGGCTTCCCTGTCCATCACCAACCCCCAGCACTTACTCAAATTCATGTCCCTTGAGTCGGTAATTCCTCAGGTAGCCTGCCTCCAATGACTGGGATAAAGGTCTGGTTCCCTCACCCCAACTCAGAACAACTCTGAAAGGCCATCCTAGCTTCAGAGATTCAAGGGCGTGAGTTGAGGACTTCATCCAGGCTGCAACGTACCCCATCATCTGCCCAATCTGCTTCCTGCCCCTTCCTTCCATAGGCAATGCTTCCAGCAGTAACCCCTACCCCCGGCCCCCCCACTTCCCAGTAGGAAATGCTAAAATCCATCTCAGAGGCCATCAACCAAGAAACCCAACTGCAAGACAGTACTTTTCAAAAATTATCAAATATTACGTGGTTTTAAGAAAATTCCCCAAGCTAGGCTTCAAAAGTATGTGAACTGAGAACTTCCAGACGTTCAAGCTCAATTTACAAAAGACAGAGGAACCAGAGATCAAATTGCCAACATCCTCTGGATCATAGAAAAAGCAAGGGAATTCCAGAAAAACACTATTACTGCTTCATTGACTATGTGAAAGCCTTTGACTATGTGGATCACAACAAACTGTGGAAAATTCTTCAAAGAGGGGAATACCAGACCACCTGACCTGCTTCCTGAGAAATCTGTATGCAGGTCAGGAAGCAACAGTTAGAACCAGACGTGGAACAACAGACTGGTTCCAAATCGGGAAAGGAGTACATCAAGGCTGTATATTGTCACCCTGCTTATTTAACTTCTATGCAGAGTACATCATGAGAAACGCGGGGCTGGAGAAACTAGCTGGAATCAAGACTGCCAGGAGAAACATCAATAGCCTCGGATATACAGATGACACCACCCTTATGGCAGAAAATAAAGAGGAACTAAAGAGCCTCTTGATGAAAGTGAAAGAGTAGAGTGAAAAAGTTGGCTTAAAACCCAACATTCAAAAAATATAGATCATGTCATCCGGTCCCATCACTACGTGGAAAATAGATGAGGAAACAATGCAAACAGTAACAGACTTTATTTTCTTGGGCTCCAAAATCACTGCAGATGGTGACTGCAGCCATGAAAATAAAAGATGCTTGTTCCTTGGAAGAAAAGCTATGACACACCTAAACAGCATATTACAAAGCAGAGATACTACTTTACCAACAAAGGTCTGTCTAGTCAAAGCTATGGTTTTTCCAGTAGTCATGTATGGATGTGAGAGTTGGACTATAAAGAAGACTGAGCACTTTTGAACTGTGGTGTTGGAGAAGACTCTTGAGAGTCCCTTGGACTGCAAGGAGATCCAACCAGTCAATCCTAAAGGAAATCAATCCTGAATATTCATTGGTAGGACTGATGATGAAGCTCTAATACTCTGGCCACCTGATGCAAAGAGCTGACTCATTAGAAAAGACCCTGATGATAGGAAAAACTGAGACAGGAAGAGAAGGGGAAGACAGAGGATGAGATGGTTGGATGGCATCACCAACTCAATGGACATGAGCTTGAGCAGGCTCCAGGAGATGGTGAAGGACAGAGAAGCCTGGCGTGCTTCAGTCCGTGGGTTCACAAAAAGTCAGACAAGACTGAGTGACTGAACAAGAAAAACTAAATAATATTTGAGCTTCCCTGGTGACTTGGTGGTAAAGAATACCTGCCAATGAGAAGAAAGGCCCCTGGATTGGGAAGATCCCCTGGAGAAGGAAATGGCAACCCACTTCAGTATTCCTGACTGGGAAATCCCATGGACAGAGGAACCTAGCTGGCTACAGTCCATGGGATCACAAAAGAGTCAGACACATTTTAGCAACTAAACAACAGCAAGAAAAACACAGCAACTACTTAATGGTTTCTTAACATTTCCTAGCACTCTTCTAAGCATTATAACTGAGAGCAGGATAAAAGTATAAGGCATATCTCCTACCTTTAAGAAACTCACAGTCTCATTGGAGACATGCAGTTTAAGCAGTCATCTTCATTTGGCACAGCAATATGCTCAAATGAACACAAAAGTGGCATATAGGGTATGATTTATAAATACTAACTGAATGAATAAATGAGTGAATGAATGAATAGAAAGAGATATATATGAACTGTGATAAGCCATGAAATTTATTTGAGGCCAAGCCACACTTATCACTGTCATTTTTCTTTTATTCATTAACCCATTTTACCATTTGCCACTTTTCATATCAAAATATAGACTAATTGACTAAAACAAAAATATAAGATCTTAGAACAAATCTGCTTTGGTTTGGAGAAGTTCTTAGGGGAAAAAAATTATCCTTTTCCCATGTGCTAGAATCTAATCTATCAAACACTCTGAATAGCTGAGGTGGAACCAAACACACTCTTATCTCACAAATATTATATATGAAGAAAGAGAGCTCTTCTACAGTCAGTAACAATCACCTCAACATTGACAATTTCACATCACTATAGTATTCTACAGACATCAACCCTACCTTACCTTATTTGATCCTCAGGTCATCCTGGAAGGTTGGAAGGGTAAATATCATTGTGTCTCTATTTCACAGATGGAGAAACTGAAGTCCAGAAGTCCTAAATGTTACAGGTGGTATTAAAATGAAATCCTCTGACTCCCATAGCAGCTCTATAAAGTCTTCAGTTTTACATAGACTATTCATGGGGCTCTGTCTCTTTCTCTTAAGATTGCTAAATGAGACCTATGATTTATGTTAGTAATAAGAGAATTTATACTTTTAGTTAGTTGTAGCAGCGCAATTAGCTTTGAACTCAGTAAAAGTCAGTCAAGCTTAATCAAGCAGAATTTGTATCACGGCATATATTACTCAGAAATAATGTATTTGAATATAAACCTTGAACTAGAAAAACAGAGAGAAGTTTTTCCAATTAATTATAGTCGTGTTTGAGCAGATAAATGTGTATTACATTCTAGACAGTAAATATCTTTAACGTCTATCTAGGGTACTGTTTACAATTACACAATTCCTATTTAAAATTTTATCTAGTGATAAAAACTAGGTTCTATCAGAAACCTTTTTCCTTTTCCACTCAGCTGTACTGCATAACATTCTATTCTTAACTGAGACATACTTATGTTGAATGTCTACTTTGAAAGATCTCTTGTGGAGTAGAAGTGGGGGCGGGGTAAAAACTGATGGGAAAAGAAATTGTGCTGCCAGCTCCTGCAATGTACCTTCAACTAATATCAGCTTGCTGTTTTCTCCACATGTTTTCAGCCAGCATATGGCAAAAGTATCAGTTCACTTTCTCTTCCCTTCATGAGTGAATTGAGGTCATCTCTTGTGCAGTCATTATTCTGTAAGGATTACTCTGTAGGATGATTTGATTTCCTATTCTCTTGTCCACTCCTATTTCCAACTATATTTACATCTCATTGATTCTCAGGAATAACATCTTAGATCCATTCCATCTGCTTATGTACGTAATGAAGATTCAGTTTCTAAAGTGTTCTCTTCCTGAATCTCAGCCTCATCCCGGCAGCTTGGTTTATGGACTATATGACCTTGGCCAAGACAATTAGGTCCTTGCTGGCTTTAGCTTCCTCTTTTAGATAAAAGAGATAATAATAACTATCCTGCTTATTAACGTGTTTGGAAATACCACAGGAGACCCCTGGAATGTATGGATTTAACGTTCGTGGTTATGCATTAAACCTGAAAGTCCCTGACACAAACAGTAGATTGTCATTTTGAATTAGGGGATGTTTAAGGACAGCATCTGAGACAGTCATTCAGCTGGTGCTTGAGCTCCCGGACTGTCCAATAACTGTATCTTCTTCAGGCGTTCTGGTTCCCTTCTCATCAGCGAAAATTCACAGTGAGCAATAAAACTTCACTTTTTGTTAATCAAGGACCCCCACCCCCACCCCACAAAGCAAGCCATCTGCAAGTGTTGTTGGCAAAATTGAAAAGAATGTAAAGAGAGCTAAGAAAGTGATAATTACTAGTGAGAAAAATTACGTTTTGAATATAGAGTGGAATGTGGAATTCAGCAGTGACTAGTGACTCTGTTTTGCAAATGATTCTGCCATATTTATGCAATGTGGAGGGAAGAAAAAGTGATTAAAGAAACTAGTTCAGTAAAAGGCTTTAGCCGATGCAAATATGGAAATTTCTGGGGGAAAAAAACACTATATGTTAAAATAGTTTTGTAACTTGAAGGATTCCAGATGAGTTCAGATGTATCTCTCTCAAATGTTAAGAACCTGCTATAAAAGGAAGTGTGGGGGGAAAAAAAGGAAATGTGGAAATGCTGGGCATGTTACTATTGTCTCACCTAATGAGATATTGTTCCATGCAATGAGTGCTGATCACATAAAAGTTTCAAATACTGTTTTGACTTCTACATTAAAAAACTAAGAATTTTTTAAATTTACTTTTTAAAAAAGTTTTTTTACTGAGGTATAGTTGATTTACAAAGTTGTGTGAGTTTCAGGTGTATAGTAAATTGAGTCTGTTATACATGTATCTAATCTTTTTTACATTTTTTTCCCATGTAGGCCATTACAGAGTATTGAGTAGAGTTTACACAGTACTGAGTAGAGTTCACTCTGCTATACAGTAGGTCCTTATAAGACTAAGCATTTTAAAACCCCGAGAACTCATAGGAGAATATTAAGCAGGTTAGATGTTGCCTGTGTTTGCTTAAAACTATTGACTACTTTAAAGGTGTCCCTGTGTGTGTGTGTGCTCAGTCATGTCAGTCGTATCTGACTCTGTGCAACCCCATGGACTGCAGCCCCCCAGGCTCCTCTGTCCATGGATTCTCCAGGCAAGAATACTAGAGTGGGTTGCCATGCCCTCCTCCAGGGGATCTTCCTGACCCAGGGATTGAACCCACAGCACCTCCTGGGTCTTCTGTATCGCAGGCAGATTCTTTACCACTGAGCCACCCAGGAAGACCAAAGGTGTCCCTAATGTATAAATGCTCCTACCTTTTAATTTATCTGTTTTCCTTCTATGAATCTACTCTAAGAAAGTAGTGCAAAATATGGAGAAATACATGCATTACAATATTTGTTGCAGTGTTTTATCCAGAGAAAAATTTCCAGAAATAATCCACTTCTAAGGGGATGGTTCAGTAAATCATAGTAGAGACATGAAAGGAATATTATGTAGTCACTGAAAATGATGTATTAACAGACTTCAATGAAAAGTAAAAATGCTGCCACAAAATTTAAGAAATCAGAAGAATCTATTTTACTGTTTGAGCTTAACCTTGTGAAGATGTGTGTTGATAAAAGTCTGAATATAACTATGCCAAAGTACAGTGGTTTTTGAGCACTAGAATTATGAGTTCTTTATATTTGATGTACTTTCCAGTTTTTCTATAATTTACATATCTTATACGTATTTGTTGTTGTTCAGTTGCTCAGTCATATCCGACTCTTTGCAACCCCATGGAATGTAGCACCCCAGGCTTCCCTGTCCTTCACCATCTCCTGGGGCTTGCTCAAACTCATGTCCATTGAGTCAGTGATGCCATCCAACCATCTCATTCTCTGTCATCTTACATGTATAGAAGAAAGATAGCACTAAGTTGTATCTGACTCTTGTGACCCCATGAACTGTAGCCTGCCAAACTCCTCTGTCCATGGAATTCTCCAGGCAAGAATACTGGAGTATGTTCCCATTTCCTTCTCCGGGGGAACTTTCCGGCCCAGGAACTGAACCCAGGTCTCCTGCATTGCAGGCAGATGCTTTACTAACTGAGCTACACAGGAAGCCCTTACATGTAGTCAGGGGAAAAAACAGAAAAATCTAATATCTATCTTTCTAAAAATTAACAATATCATCTGCAGGAATGATGTGTCATGAATAAAGGAGACACTATTTCAATGTCAAAAACTAAAATAGTCATTGACAATCTACAGATTTGTAAATGTCTCTCCGCTTCCTGCCTGCCACTTATGAAATCAGGCTGTCTATATCTTTTGAATGCTTCTATAGCTAATAAAACAGAAATTACTGACAATATCAAGAAAAAAATTTCAGATGCATATTATTATCCAAAGTAGTTGTTTATTTATAAATATCTGACTATTAAATACTGGGCTTCCCAGGTGGTGCAGTGGTAAAGAATCTGCCTGCTAATTCAGGAGATTCAAGAGGTGTAGTTTTGAGCACTGGGTCAGGAAGATCCTTTGGAGGAGGAAATGGCTACTCACTCCAGTATTCTTGCCTGGGAAATTCCATGGACAGAGGAGCCTGGCAGACTACAGTTCATGGGGTCGCAAAGAGCTAGACACGGCTGAGCACACACACACCAATTAAATACTAGATATTGAGTGTGTCAGAACCTAGGAAAATGAGAGAGAATAAGTAATGTCAAATTTACAGTCCAATGGGAGAGAGAAAGTGTGAAGGTGTTGAAGTCAATCAGTCATGTAGGACTCTTTGTGACCCCATGGATTTCAGCCCATCAGGCTTCTCTGTCCACAGAATTCTCCAGGCAAGAATAGTGGAGTGGATAGCCATTCCCTTCTCCAGAGGATCTTCCTGACTCAGCGAATGAACCTGAGTCGCCTGCATTGCAGGCAGATTCTTTACTGTCTGAGCCACCAGGGAAGCCCTGGTGAGATAACGGGAGAGACAAGTGTGAAACAAATAATTAGTTAACCTGAAGCCAGAAAGATTAGTGGGTGTTGGTGAAACCAAGCTGAGGGCTGAATCAGTACCCTAGTAATTGGGCAGAGTCATGTAACTAACTCTGTCCATTAAAAGGTGAGCAGGAGTGACATCAGCACTTCCAGGCTAAAGCAGGTTCTCCTTCCCTGCCTTTTAACTGAGGAGGCCATGTGTTTTAGGGTGACAGGTTCCAGGATCATGCCTTAGTCACTGAGTCAACACATGGATAGTGCCCATGGAGAGTCACCTGGGCACACAGCAGATTTTGCATCGATAAGAAATTAATCTTTATTGTATTCAACTGCAGAGAATGTAGGATTATTTCTAGCATAACCTCTCCTGTCTTAAACAGGGAGTTTAAAGTAACTGATTTTTGACAATGATCAAAATTTAAACTTTAAACTGAGTTTAAGGTAACTGATGATTGAATCAAGTAAATACACTTTGTTTAGCAGAAGGGATGTGTGTCTAGAAATGAGTGCTAATTACATCCACTGTGGCTGACATCACTGTGGCCCCCATGGGGATGCACTTACTACTGTGTTGTAAGGTGGTGCTCACTCTCTAGTTCTCAAATCTCCCCATGACCTATGTCTGGAATATGTTTTTTCCCAGCCCAATTTGTTTAATTTCTGGTCACTTGAGGTTATGTTTGAAGTATACCTTGCAGTAGACTGCCACCAATCTGTAACTGACTGGTTCCACAACTCTTTCTTTGAAGATGCCTTAGTCAATGTAAAACTCACATTTTAATAGCCAGCATGATGTTCCTTTGCTTTACTTTTCTCAAATTCAGATCTATTTTTCAAGCACAAAATAAACCACACAAAGGGAAGTCAGAAAAGAAAACCACCATGTTGTAATACATGGACAATTCAACTCAGAACGGTACTCTGGGCAGCATACGGGGCATGCCACACAAATGTGTACTGCCATAAGTGCAGAGTACAGCCTGCTGAGCTAGTCATCATTTTCTAAATATATAATAATAGGTAACCTTACACAGGGTTTGCCTGTGTTAACAGGTTAGAACCAGAACAACCACCTCCACCACTCACACAAAATTGAGATCTGGAAGAACTACCTCCAATTTCAACTTTACAGTGTCATAGGACTTGCATAACATTTCTTTCTTCATTCAGAACTTCATGCCACTTGCATCAACCCTCAGTTTAAGAAATCAAAGATCCACAGATTTCTCCCACTTGTAATATCCCCAATCCAAATAATGAGCATTAAAAACTGTGCAGTCATTTTCCCTAATGAGATGCCATTTCAGAATTGACATTATCTCCCTTGTTTCTATAAGTTTATAAAGTACATTTCTTTATATTGTAATAGGTTTCTTTATTTGAAGAGGAGGCTCTCCACAGTTTGGAGGATCTACTAAGATTCGACTCTGACCTTCCTGCCATGGACCAGGACTCTTGAGCCCAACATCTCCTGTGTGAATTCCTCAAGGTCTTGTGTATCTCTTCTGGTATATGATGGAAAAGTTATACTGGGTCTAAGATATGATTTTATTGAAATTTTTAACACTGAATTTCTTTTTTTCTTTCCTGAGAAAATTATATTTTACTTATTTATGTACTGAACTTTCTGAATAAACTTGTTTTACTAAAAATCTTGGTAGTATTGTGTTCTCTATTTAACCTCAACTTTACCTTATCTTGTCTTCTTATAAACATGTCAATAAGAGAGAAAACAACATAGGGTGATCAACACAGTTCCAGTAAGTCCAAGTCCATGACAGAAACCAACTCTGAGAACTTCTGTTTATGACAAAGATGGGATAACAGGGGCTAGATCTGCCCTCTTGTCTGAACAACCAAAACAAAGGAACAAAATATATGAAACAACAGATTGCAAGATACTGGGCATCGGGAAATGAAGAACACGGATCACTGAGAAGCGGGAAACAAAGTGAATCCTATGACTGCCTCAGCTTACAGCTTTGAGAGAGTTTTCAGGCCACAGACAACTTAGAAAAGGAGTCCTGGAGGAGCCTGGCTGACTCGAGGGGTTGAGAAGAGGAGCTAAGAGTCTGAGGAAAATAAGGAGGCTAGAGTTCACAGGACAGAGCATTGGAGACTGCTGCTGGCAAAGAACTACTCAAAACGACTAGATCTAACAATAGTTGGTACTCACTCAGGCCTGGGAACAGTGCCTGTTACCACTAGCCAGACAAAAACATCTTATTAAGTACAGAGAGCAAAGATAAAGATGATGGCCAATTTCTTGTAAGAAACAATGCAAGTGAGAAAACAGTGAAACAATATCTTAAACTCCCAAAAATCTGCCAATCTAGAATTCTATACTAAGCCAAAAATGCTTTTAAGAGGTAGGGTAAAATAAAGAATCTTTCAGATGGGCAGAGGCTGGGGAAAAAAATCATCACCAACAGACCTGCTCTATAAGAAATATTTTTAAGGAAGTTTTTCAGGCAAACATGAGGAAAAGGGGGAAGGGGGAGAAAGAAGGAACAAATAGAAAACAAATGGCAAAGTGACAGACTTAAACCTAACTATATCAATAATCACTTAAATGTAAACTGTTAAATTGTAGTAAATTGAATCCAAAATATATTAAAATGCCATCATGACCAAGAGGGGGTATATCCCGTGAATGCAACAATGGCTTAACATTCAAAAATCAATCAGTGGGGCCTCCTTGGTGGTCCAATGGTTGAAGAGCATGCCTTGCAATGCAGGGGACATCAGTTTGACCCCTGGTCCAGGAAGATCCCACACGCCATGGAGCAACTAAGCCTGTGTGTCACAACTACTGGGCCAGTGCTCTAGAGCCTGTAAGCTGCCAACTGCTGAGCCAGCATGCTGCAACTACTGAAGCCCTTGCACCTAGAGTCCATGCTCTGCAACGAGAAGCCAGTGCAATTAGAAAGCCTGTGCAGCACCATGAAGGGGAGCCCCTGCTCTCCGCAGCTAGAGAAAGCCTGTGTACAGCAACCAAGACCCCACCCCCACCCCACAACAGCCAAAAATAAACAAATAAATCTTCTAAACAATCAAGTAATGTAATTCATCATATCAATAAACTAAAAGAAAAAACACACAATAATCTAAACAAATGCAGAAAAATCATTTAACAACAATTCAATTTTCATTCCAAGAAAAATTCTCAGCAAGGTCACTTTCTCACCCTGGGAAAGGAAGGGAAAAAGTTCATCTATGAAAATCTATGGCCAATATCATTCTATTTTTTATTTTAAATTTATTTATTTTTAAATGAAGGATAATTGCTTTAAAGAATTGTGTTGGTTTCTGTATGCCTAACATCATTCTTAATAATGAAAAACAGACACTTTTGCCCTGACATCAGAAACAAGACAAAGGTATTCACCCTCACCATTTTTATCCACCAGTTTACTGGAGGCTGTAAATAGTGCAAAAGGTAAAGAGGAAAAAAAAAAAAAAAATACTCAGATTAGACAGGAAGAAATAAAACTCTTATTTGAAGATAATGTGATTATCTATACAGAAAAGCCTATGGAATTGATTAAAAAGCTTCAACAAATGATTAAAAAGCTAGAACAAACAAATGAGTTTAGCAAGGTTCAGGACACATAATACACAAAAACCAATTGAAGTTATATTTACTAGTAGCAGTAATCAGAAAATTTAAAAAGCAATACTACTTACAATAGCTTCAAAAATGTGATATAGGCCTAAGTCTAGTAAAAGATATTAAAGACTTACACAATGAAAGGTATAAAACAATGCTGAGGGATAAATAATAGAACTCCTAAATACATGAAGCAATAATATCACATTCTTGGGCGGCTGAAAGACTCAATATTGCCAAGATGCCAATTCAACTGATCTATAGAGTCAACACAATCACTATCAAAATCCCAGCAGGCATTTTTTTGTGGAAATTGACAAGTTGATCTTAAAGTTTAAATGCAAAGTTTAAAGGAAATATAAAGGAACCAGAATAGCCAAAACAAGTTTGAAAAAAAGCATGAAGTTGGAAAACTCACCATATTTTAAGACCTAGCATAAAGCTACAGTAATCAAGATTGTATGTATTTGATATAAAGATAACCAACTACATTAATGGAACAGAATGAAGAGTATAGACCTAAAAAAATATAGAAAACTGATTTCCACATAGATACAAAGCAGAAAGTACCATCTTTTCAACAAATATGCTAAAATACTTGGATACTCATATGTGAAAATATGAACTCTGTCTATATATCTCTCCATATACAAAAATTAACTCCAACGGGATCATAGATCTAAATGTAAACCTTAACAACTGTGTGACTTCTAGAAAAAAATAGGGCAAAATATTTGCAAGCTTAGGTTTAGGCAAACATTTCTTAGACATAGCCATAAAACCATAGTATTTTTTGAATAGTTAAGAAATTCTGCTCCTTGAAAGATACTAAGAAAATGAGAAGCCACAGACCAAGAAAAAATATTTGCAAATCACATATCTGAAAAAAATAGGCATTCAGGTTATGTAAAGGACTCTCATAACAATCCAATTTAAAAAGGGGCAAAAGACTTGATTGAACAGGCACATCATCAAAAAACAAAAATGAAAAATATTAAAAAACCCAAAACATATGCAGATATAAGCACAAAAGATGTTCAATATCATTAGTCATTAGGAAAACGCAAATCAAAACCACAGTGCAATACCGCCATACATCTAGTATAGTAGCTAAAACTAAAAACATTGACCATACTAGTGTTGGTGAGTATACAGACGTATTAGAACTCTCTTACAGCAGCATGAAGTGATACAAACACTTTGGATAACAGTTCGGCGGTTTTTTAAAAAGCTGAATATATACCTAACAGATGATGCAGCTATTCCACACTTAGATATTTACTCAGCAGAAAACAAAGCATATGTCTGCATAAAGATTTGTATATGAATGGGCACAGCAGCTGTGTTTTTAATAACAAAAACCTGGAAAACACTTCAATGTCAAAGCATAGGTGAGTGGATAAACAACTGATAGTATACTCACAGCAGTATACACATCAATGATTAGAAACAAAGGAACAGTTATATACACAACAACACAGATGAATCTCAAAATACTTATATCAAATGAAATAATCCAGAAACAAAAGAACACATATTTCATTTATATTAACTTCTAGAAAACTTCAAGTAATCTATAGTTACAAGACATATGTCAGAAGTTGTCCACAGATGGAAGAATAAAGAGAAACAAGAAAAAAGCAGAAAGAAGGTATTACCAAGGGGCATGCGGAACTTTATGGAAATGATGGATGTTTTCATTATCTTGATTGGGGATTGGTTTATGAGTATATACAAATGTCAAAGCATTAAATTTTATACAATTATGCACATTTTATTATATTAATCAGTTATACCTCAAAAAATTTTACAAGCTAATGTTCCCCACTGGATGAAATTTAGTTTGGGTCATCATCAGAAAATCTGCAGTTCATTTTAGTCACTCAGTCGTGTCTGACTCTTTGCAACCCCACGGACTGCAGCACACCAGGCCTCCCTGTCCATCGCCAACTCCTGGAGTTTACTCAAACTCATGTCCACTGAGTCGGTGATGCCATCCAACCATCTCATCCTCTGTCTTCCCCTTCTCCTGCCTTCAATCTTTCCCAGAATCAGGGTCTTTTCAAATGAGTCAATTCTTTGCATCAGGTGGCCAAAATATTGGAGTTTCAGGTTCAGCATCAGTCCTTCCAATGAATATTCAGGATTGATTTCCTTTAGGATGGACTGATTGGATCTCCTTGCAGTTCAAGGGACCCTCAAGAGTCTTCTCCAACACCACAGTTCAAAAGCATCAATTCTTCACCACTCAGATTTCTTTATAGTCCAACTCTCACATCCATTCATGACTACTGGAAAAACCATAGCTTTGACTAGACAGACCTTTGTTGGCAAAGTAATGTCTCTGCTTTTTAATATGCTGTCTAGTCTTAAAAGGTCTATTTTAAATTTTTTCTGTGTTTACAGCCCTGAGAGTTTAATTTGGGAAACAAATCTCCATATATTCTATCTGCGAGGGTCACAAATTATCAAGTCTGTTGTCAAAAATAGCCAACCACTGTCTAGGGGCTCAAGATATGAGTTACAGAATCAGCACATTAGACTAACCATGATCATTTCTCCAGAAGTAGTCAATTTAACCAAAGTCTGCACTTCTGAGAAGCCAGATATCTATTTTTTATGTATATCATTGTTACTCAAACTCTTACACACATCTCACAAATGTGTGGGTGAAATGGCATTATTTCACCCAGGGTAATTCGGAGTCACAGTGGCCACTTTAGATGAACTCAAAAAATTTTTGAAAATTTTCAAAATTCTCCATCTTAGAACAAATAGGCAATCAATTTCCCAATGTCAAATGTACTATCTATTTTGATTGGTAAAGAGAAGATTCTAAGCAAAATTCTGATTCTACAATAGCTTTAATTATAAGGAAAGCACCAAAAACCTACAGCTTATTAGAGTCCCTCTTTTGATCTAGTGTCAAAGACCTCCTTTGCCTCACAGCTATAGCAGTCACTGCCAAATTCACAATGCCTTCTGTTGGCACTGTGTCAGGGTCTTTCTCAATACAGTTTTGGCACCTAACTGAAAATGCACAACATTTCAGGATGGGCTGGTTTACATGGTGATTGCAGCCATGAAATTAAGATGCTTACTCCTTGGAAGAAAAGTTAGGACCAACCTAGATAGCATATTCAAAAGCAGAGACCTTAATTTGCCGACTAAGGTCCATCTAGTCAAGGCTAGGTTTTTCCAGTAGTCATGTATGGATGTGAGAGGTGGACTGTGAAGAAGGCTGAGTGCTGAAGAATTGATGCATTTGAACTATGGTGTTGGAGAAGACTCTTGAGAGTCTCTTGGACTGCAAGGAGATCCAACCAGTTCATTCTGAAGGAGATCAACCCTGGGATTTCTTTGGAATGAATGATGCTAAAGCTGAAACTCCAGTACTTTGGCCACCTCATGCGAAGAGGTGACTCATTGGAAAAGACTTTGCTGCTGGGAGGGATTGGGGGCAGGAGGAGAAGGGGACGACCGAGGATAAGATGGCTGGATGGCATCACTGACTTGATGGACGCGAGTCTGAGTGAACTCCGGAAGTTGGTGATGGACAGGGAGGCCTGGAGTGCTGCAACTCATGGGGTTGCCAAGAGTCAGACACGACTGAGCGACTGAACTGAACTGAAGATAGTAAAACTATTAGTAATTTACTTTGTAAATTACTAGCTATTGTTCTAAAACTTTATACCTTGCTGCTTCCTTCCTCTGATGAAGGAAACATGCATACAACACGTGAGGCTTCCCTGTCCATCACCAACTCCTGGAGCCTACTCAAACTCATGTCCACTGAGTTGGTGATGGCATCCAACCATCTCATCCCCTGTCATCCCCTTCTCCTCCTGCCTTCCATCTTTCCCAGCATCAGGGTCTTTTCAAATGAATCAGCTCTTCGCATCAGGTAGCCAAAGTATTGGAGTTTCAGCTTCAGCATCAGTCCTTCTAATGAATATTCAGGACTGATCTTTAGGATGGACTGGTTGGATCTCTTTGCAGTCCAAGGGACTCTCAAGAGTCTTTTCCAACACCACAGTTCAAAAATATCAATTTTTCAGTGCTCAGCTTTCTTTAGAATCCAAATCTCACACCCATACATGACTACTGGAAAAACCATAGCCTTGACTAGACGGACCTTTGTTGGCAAAGTAATGTCTCTGCTTTTTAATACGCTGTCTAAGTTGGTCATAACTTTCCTTCCAAGGAGCAAGCATCTTTTAATTTCATGGCTGTAGTCACCATCTGCAGTGATTTTGGAGCCCCCCAAAATAAAGTCAGCCACTGTTTCCACTGTTTTCCCATCTATTTGCCATGAAGTGATGGGACCAGATGCCATGATCTTAGTTTTCTGAATGTTGGGCTTAAGCCAACTTTTTCACTCTCCTCTTTCACTTTCATCAAGAGGGTTCTTAAATTCTTCACTTTCTGCCATAAGGGTGGTGTCATCTGCATATCTAAGGTATTGATATTTCTCCCAGCAATCTTGATTCCAGCTAATACTTCATCAAGCCCAGCATTTCTCATGATGTACTCTGCATATAAGTTAAATAAGCAGGGTTAAAATATACAACCTTGAAGTACTCCTTTACCTATTTGGAACCAGTCTATTGTTCCATGTCCAGTTCTAACTCTTGCTTCTTGAACTGCATACTGATTTCTCAAGGGGCAGGTCAGGTGGTCTGGTATGCCCATTTCTTTAAGAATTTTCCACACTTTGTTGTGATGCACACAATCAAAGGCTTTGGCATAGTCAATAAAGCAGAAGAGAAGGAAATGGCACCCCACTCCAGTATTCTTGCCTGGAGAATCCCAGGGACGGAGGAGCCTGGTGGGCTGCCGTCTATGGGGTCGCACAGAGTCGGACACAACTGAAGTGACTTAGCAGCAGCAGCACAGATGTTTTCTGGAACTCTCTTGTGTTCTTGATGATCCAGCAGATGTTAGCAACTTGATCTCTGGTTCCTCTGCCTTCTCTAAATCCAGCTTGAACATCTGGAAGTTCACAGTTCACATACTGTTGAAGCCTGGCTTGGAGAATTTTGAGCATTACTTTGCTAACGTGTGAGATGAGTGCAATTGTGCAGTATTTGAGCATTATTTGGAATTGCCTTTCTTTGGGATTGGAATGAAAACTGACCTTTTCCAGTCCTGCAGCCACTGTTGAGTCTTCCAAATTTTCTAGCATATTGAGTGCAGCACTTTCACAGCATCATCTTTCAGGATTTGAAATAGAGCAACTGGAATTCCATCACCTCCACTGGCTTTGTTCATAGTGATGCTTCCTAAAGCCCACTTGACTTCGCATTCCAGGATATCTGGCTCTAGGTGAGTGATCACACCATCGTGATTATCTGGGTCATGAGGATTACATCCACTAAAAAGCCTCAGTTCCTACTAGGAATAGAAACCACGCTCTGGATGGTCTCATTCAAACAATGATGGAGTGAACAGTGCAAACTGCTAGACAGACTTGCAAATACGAATTTCAAATAATTCCACTGCAAGGATAAAGGAGGTTATGGTACAAACTGGAGGAGGCTTTGGCAGAGTAAAGGGAATTTAAGCCTGATATCACACCTAAGTTTATTTGCATCTAAACCCAGGCTCTCTTTCTCTTTCTCAGGAGGTATCCCAGGGTTAGAAATCCAACTCACCAGCCTGGTGTCTGAGCACCGTTTGCCTCCTATGTAAGACAGGAGACTGCAGTGATCTTGAATTATGAGATAGCGTCTGTAAACCTCTGACATTACACATTGCATTTAAAGTTGTAACTATTTGTTGAGCGGAATGCCAGGTGATATGTGAGGAACTTGGGGAGCCAACAACAACAACAACAAAAAAGAGGCTTTCGTATCTAATGATCAGTCTTCTGGCCAAGGAGAATTTGTATCCAAGTTGGCAGGAGCGAGGCAGCAGGATTTTTGAACTGCCTATACATGATGAGCTGGAAGTCAGAGGGAGTCAAAGAGTCTTTACACTTGCTTATTCAGCTTGTCTACAATATTATTCCCTACCTAAAGCTTACAGGTGCTTTGTTCAGACCGGTTCTAAATGCCTGAAGAGTTAATGGCCCCACCTTTTGGAGACTATTACTTCACCGACCTCTGTTAGTGGACGAACTAACAGAACCTCCCATGAAGAGTATTTCTGGATACTAAATTTATGCATTTTGCTCCGCAGCCTGATTTAATTTCTTTTTTCATATTCACCAATGTTCAATGACTTCCCTTTGATTTATTCTTTTTTTTTTTTCTTTACCTTGACTCATGGTTTCAGGCCATTTCACTTAGCATTCAGCTTCCCTACCCTCAATGTTCCCACAGTCAAAACAAACAAACAACAACAAAAAAAAACCTCTTCAAAAACACTTTTTTGGAGTATGCTTCTAAATAACAGCCTCACTCAAATGTTATAACCTCTAAGATTATAAAATCGATACAAATATGTGTCTTTTGAGACAGACTTCATCATTGCATCACTGAAAGATAACACAGGATGGTGTTGGGTGTTGATTTTTTTGAAGATGAAGATGCCTGTGGAGAGGTCTGTTTGATGGAAGATGAGTCACATTTGGCAAAGGTTTAAGTGAAACAGTGAGTTTGATAAATCTGTCCAAGATTTAAGAATATTCAGACACCTTTTCTTCCCAAGAAAATCCCCCACAGATCTCTTCAGGAACAAAAAGCTTCTCTATAGTGGTTCCAAATGATTCAGACATAACTTCTTGCATATGCCACCGAAGGGATTTCTTTACTTTTTGTAAGACCATTAGCCGGATTGCCAAATTCTTCAGCATAACAAAATTATAGGCCGTTTCCCTCTTGGGCATGCTGAAATGGTGAAAATTGCCTGGAGAAAATTGAAACCCCGATAATTGATTTTCTTACTGTTCAAACCTTTCTAAGATTAAATTGAAACTTTTCAGGACAAACACAATCAAAACCATAGGGAATACCGCTACATTCTTAGAAGAGTTTCACAGCTAAAACCTATACAACGTTTCTTCAGACACAGATTTAGAATTCAATAATTTTTCTAAAATAGAACTCTTCTTTCTGGTCTTATGCAGAATCGGCTGATTTAACAGTGTTATTCACTTGGTATCTGGGATCCAAGAATTAAAGACAGGAAAAAAAAAAAAAAAAGAACCAGGTAAATACTGTCTATGAAACAAATACTTCATGTCATAAACTTGAAACAGAAAAATAAATCTCTCTCCCCATCAGTGAACTGCTTCAGATGCAGACTGTTGGCCAAATTGTGAGACCTTCAGTTTCTCATAAGATGCAATTCTAAATGGATTAAATAGTGTTGTCAGTGTAAATATGTGGTGTATATATTTCTAAATCAAGATGCTTTGTGGTTGTCCTCAAGTTACATATTGGGTTGCACAATACCATTGTCAGATGATACATGAAAAAGCATGTTAAAACATTGAAAGTTTTTACCATAGAAACACTGGATTATCTTTTCCAGGATAACTGTACTCCACAAGAATATTTGAGCTATTAAGAGAAGTTCTTTGACTCATTCATTTCCTGAACATGATAAAACAATATTTCACACCTCAATAAATATTTATGCCCTTCATTCCTAAAGACATAGATCAGAAGAAGGGGTTCATAAAGAGGCTTTCCAGGTCATTGACCTCAAACTCTGACCAGCTCTGCCACTGGAACACCCATATTCTAACTCAAGAGTGGTTGTTCTTTCGCCCAGAGCATCCACTCCCCCTTATGACAGTGACAGTATCACAATTTTCCTTTGAGTGAACAATCTCATCCCATCTCCATGTGCATGGGAAAAAGTCACTCCACTTTACTTCAGGAGTGGGGCCTAAGCCAATTTGCTTGTTTAGCTACCCCCCACCCCACCCCTTATCACCCCTCATCAACAGTGATCAGCTAAAGGATGGGGTGTGCATAGCAACCCAGTTTGGGCCAGAAAGAGTATGTATGTGAATCCTTAAAATTATGAGGAAGGTACAAGAAGCAATTATCTCTGCATAGAATTTAAAAGTAGAATAATATAAATTTCAATCTGTCGTGAGCCACAGAACAGAGCCTAGAAATGGACCCTAATGGCATTATTTGAGCACAAAATCTAGCAATACCTAAAATTAGCTCCATTTCATCAAAAGGAACATCAAATATTAACTCAGAGTTCAATCTTCAAATATTTGCAATAAGAATCCTAATTGGCATTTGAGCTTCTCCACTGGTCAGGAAAAAACATGTTTATTTTCCATCTTATTAAATCATTATCTGAAACAACTTTTCAAAAGGAACTTTCTAATCTAAGGGAAAACAAAACTTTAAAAAAGTACACAGCTATATATGTAATTATTGTTAACTTGGAATGTATTAAATTCAAATATTTACTCTACACTGTCCTTTAAAACAACTATAATGAAGGGTCCTGGACACAGCCAATAGGATCAATAAGTGTAGATTGAGGGTCATAGTTACCCTTGCTATGGCTTTCACAAGAGCATCTTGAAAGAACAAATTCTAATTCTTACCACCTGAGCTATTTCACTCAGCTTTATAGGCTTCTAACAACCTCTCCTCATTCTATATCTCCCAAAACTTTTCTCAGTCAATAATTTATTTGAACAAACATTTACAGCTGGATGATGAGATCTACTCTGTCACCTCAAAAAGAATGGAGACTCAAAAGACAATCTTTTGTTTACAGAATCCTTTAGAAACTATCCTGAGTGACAAGATTCACTCTTTGTCAATTCTTTGTTCTCATTAATATCTCAGGTGTAGTTTCCTCAGAATGGACTTTGTATGGAATCAACCTCTGTTCAGAAGATAATTCTGTTGTCATTTCAATTTACAAATTCCTCAGAGCATTCTCTTCCTCTGAAAGTGTAGGACAGATTTCAGCTGTCAAATCTGGGTTTCTCAGTTTTTTTGCAAGGGGGAAAAATGACCATATGACCACACAATACTTATGCTTTATGTTCCTTCCTGCCAGTTTCATGAAATAGTCAAATTACTGTCAGAATCAGGTTGGCATTCATTCACAATTTTAACTGGTTTCCGTTCCATGCAAATGACTGATCTTGGTGAAGAAACCAGGCTTCGAATTTTTTTTTAGCCAGTATCATAACATTCTGGCAGAATGAAAATGGATAAGAGTAACATCCTGAAAGACAGAGTTTTAATTTTAATGTTTTCAAATTTGAGTCTATTTTAGCCCTTTGCAATAGAAATAAAAGCAAAAATAAACAAATGGAACCTAATCAAATTTACAAGCTTTTGTACAGCAAAGGAAACCAAGAACAAAATGAAAGGAAAACACACAGAATGGGAGAATATATTTGCAAATGACACAACCAACAGTGGCTTAATTTCCAAAATATACAAACAGTCCATACAACTCAACAACAAAAAGCAAGCAATCCAATAAAAATATAGTGAAGTGAAGTCGTTCAGTCGTGTCCGACTCTCTGTGACCCCATGGACTGTAGCCTACCAGGCTCCTCTGTCCATGGGATTTTCCAGGCAATAGTACTGGAGTGGATTGCCATTTCCTTCCCCAGGGGATCTTCCCGACCCAGGGATCGAACCTGGGTCTCCCACATTGTGGACAGACGCTTTACTGTCTGAGCCACCAGGGAAGTCCTAATTAAAAAAAAAAAAAAAAAAAAAAGGGCATATCTAAATAGACATCTCTCCAGAAAAGACATACAGATAACCAACAGCCACATGAAAAAATGTTCAACATCACTAATTGTTAGAGAAATGCAAATCAAAACTATAATGAGGTTCTACCTCATACCAATCAGAATGGCCATCATTTTTAAAAAATCTATAAATAACAAATGCTGTAGAGGGTATAGAGTAAAGGGAATCCTCTTACACTGTTGGTGGGAACGTAAATTGGTGTAGCCACTATGGAAGGTAGTATGGAATTCCTCAAAAATCTAAAAACAGAGGTACCATATGACTCAGCATATATCTGGACAAAAGTATAATTCAAAAAGATAACATGCACCCCTATGTTCGTAGCACCACTATTCACAATAGCCAAGACATGGATACCGACTAAATGTCTACCGACAGACGAATGGATGAAACAGATGTGGCACATATACACAGTAGATGCTACTCAGTCATAGAAGAGAATGAAATAATGCCATTTGCAGCAACATGGATGGACCTAGAGATTCTATATATATAATAATATTATATATATTATTATAAGTGAAGTCAGAAAAAGAAAGACAAATTCCATATGATATCACTTTTATGTGGAATCTAAAATGGGACAAAACTGAACTTATCCGTGAAACATATACAGATTTACAGACATAGAGAACAAGCTTGTGATTGAAAAGGGGAGAGCAGGGAGAGGAATGGATTAGTATTTGGAATTAGCAGATGTAAACTCTTATATATAGAACAGACAAAAAACAAAGTCCTACTGTAAGCACAGGGAACTATATTTAATATCCTGTGATTAACCATAATGAAAAAGAACATGAAAATGAAGAATATATAACAGAATCACTTTACTGTACAACAGAAGTTAATGCAACATTGTATATCAACTCTACTTCAATAATTTCTAATGAATATATTTTAGCCCTTTGAATTTGTGTGTGTGTGTGTGTGTAAAGGATATTAGTTAGATCTTAAACATAAGTTTTCTAACCTTCTGAACAGGAAGATTTAGTTAGATGTTCTCAGCTGCAAATAACAGAAAATTGGACTCAAGCTGAGCTAAACAAAAAAAGGCATTTCTCCAAACTTGGCTGGATTTAGGACTTAAAAGCTAACATCCAGGCAATTCTCTATCCAGCTTTACAATATGTCTTGGCTGTTCATGGTAGCAAGACAGAGGAAGTAGCTATTGGACTTTCATCCCATGAGGCTTTTCCTCCTGCTGGGGAGAATATTCTCTTCCAGGAATCAGCAAATGTCATTACACTTGCTTAATTCTGACTGGGTGGCTGGGCAATCCCTGAATCAATCAAGAAATGTAATGTTCAGATTGGCTTCACAAATTCCTGTTACCATGAAATGTTCATTATAGAAGATAAAAATTATATTTCATTTTTGGAATAGTTCTATAAAAACCTATGAGGATAGTTCACAATTAAACTTATTATCTAATTATGGTCAGAAGATTTAACTTAGGATAAACTATACTAAAATACTCTGGAACATTTTCAAACCTGCATAGACTATAAGAAGGAAATTCCACATAACAAGTCTGTTTATCCTGCAGGTAATGATATGCTTTGCAAACCATTCTCAGAATGTAATTCTAACCAAAATAACATTTAGAATAATGCCCTAACCAGGAACTCAGGTGGAAACCTGGGTAAAGGCAAAAAGGGGAATAATTTTTTCTGCTGTATTTTAGGGTTCTATTATCCTAAGTGATATTTAAGGACGTACTGTCTCTTTTCTAAATAAACTTTTTCTTTTAGAGTAGGTAATCAAAAACCAACAAATATTAACTTAACTCCTTACTGAAAAGCCTTTTAAAAAGTTTAGAGAATGGCGTTGAAACATGTATACTATCATGTAAGAAACGAATCACCAGTCTATGTTCAATGCAGGATACAGGATGCTTGGGTCTGATGCATGGGGATGATCCAGAGAGATGATATGGGGTGGGAGTGGGGTTCATGTTTGGGAACTCATGTACACCCGTGGTGGATTCATGTCAATGTATGGCAAAACCAATACAGTATTGTAAAGTAAAATAAAGTTAAAATAAAAATTTTTTTAAAAAAGTTTAATATTATCAGCTCAGTGTCTACCATAAAAAATGGTCATTCTTAGACCCTTTCTCATCTTCTGGCTTTAGGTGAGTGTGGGTGATCACACCATCGTGATTATCTGGGTCATGAAGATCTTTTTTGCCTAGTTCTTCTGTGTATTCTTGCCACCTCTTAATATATTCTGCTTCTGTTAGGTCCATACCATTTCTGTCCTTTATTGAGCTCATCTTTGCATGAAATGTTCCCTTGGTAGCTCTAATTTTCTTGAAGAGATCTCTAGTCTTTCCCATTCTATTGTTTTCCTCTATTTTTTTTTGCATTGATCGCTGAGGAAGGCTTTCTTATCTCTCCTTGCTGTTCTTTGAAACTCTGCATTCAAATGGGTATATCTTTCTTTTCTCCTTTGCTTTTGGCGTCTCATCTTTTCACAGCTATTTGTAAGGCCTCCTCAGACAGCTATTTTGCTTTTTTTGCATTTCTTTTTCTTGGGGAATGGTCTTGATTTCTGTCTCCTGTACAATGTCACGAACCTCTGCCAAAGTTCATCAGGCACTCTGTCTATCAGATCTAGTCCCTTAAATCTATTTCTCACTTCCACTGTATAGTCATAAGGGATTTGATTTATGATATACCTGAATGGTCTAGTGGTTTTCCCCACTTTCTTCAATTTATGTCTGAATTTGGCAATAAGGAGTTCATGATCTGAGCCACAGTCAGCTCCCGGTCTTGTTTTTGCTGACTGTATAGAGCTTCTCCATCTTTGGCTGCAAAGAATATAATCAATCCGATTTCGGTGTTGGCCATCTGGTGATGTCCATGTGTACAGTCTTCTCTTGTGTTGTTGTAAGAGGGTGTTTGCTATGCCCAAGGGCAACAGTGGAAACAGCGGCTGACTTTATTTTTGGGGGTTCCAAAATCACTGCAGATGGTGACTGCAGCCATGAAATTAAAAGACGTTTGCTCCTTGGAAGGAAAGTTATGACCAACGTAGATAGCATATTAAAAACCAGAGATATTACTTTGTCAACAAAGGTCCATCTAGTCAAGGCTATGGTTTTTCCAGTAGTCATGTATGAATGTGAGAGTTGGGCTATAAAGAAAGCTGAGCGCTAAAGAATTGATGCTTTTGAACTGTGGTGTTGGAGAAGACTCTTGAGAGTCCCTTGGACAGCAAGGAGATCCAACCAGTCCATCCTAAAGGAGAACAGTCCTGGGTGTTCATTGGAAGGACTGATGTTGAAACTGAAACTCCAATATTTTGGCTACCTGATGCGAAGAGCTGACTCATTTGAAAAGACCCTGATGCTGGGCAAGATTGAGGACAGGAGGAGAAGGGAACAATAGAGGATGAGATGGTTGGATGGCATTACCAACTCAATAGACATGAGTTTGAGTAGATTCCAGCAGTTGGTGATGGACAGGGAGGCCTGGAGTGCTGCAACTCATGGGGTCACCAAGAGTTGGACAAGACTGAGCACCCGAACTGAACTGACTGAACTGAAATTAAAGTTGAAAGAAAGTTATGTATAAGGACTTTTTGATACTAAAGCGAAAAGCACTGTGGAGATGGAGACTACTATGAAGATTCATAAACCATAAAAAACACTGGTTTAAGCTTTTCTCTTAAAAAAAAAAGAGAAACACAATTTTCAAATAAGTGTTGATTAACAGCAAGTGATGTAACCTCAAATGAAATGCCACATCTTTGATATCTAAATTTTGTTCTAATTTATTCATTGCTTGATTTATATTGCATATACACTGCCATCTGGAAAAAAAAAAAAGCTTCCCCCGCTCCCCCTCAGAGAAGTTCAATTCTTTTAGTACACACAGAACTGCAAGAGAGGAAGAGGATACTGTAACGATTCAGTCATTTATCCATTCAAATATTTACTGAGCACCCACTATGTACAAAGCATTACATTTTCAATCCTATTCTTTTGGAACCTACAATCAAAAGAGGAGACAGACATTAAACAGACAAAATTGATAGCTAAATATATCATAATAAAATGCTAAATGCTATGCAAAATTAAAAAACAAAGTGTGAGGAGAAAACGCAAAGGGGAAATCAGGAGATTTGGGAAAACAACCCATAGGAAATGACACTCACGCTGGATGCTGAAAAAACTCTAAGAGAGCCAAGTCAAGGAGGGTAAGAGTAACAATATTCCTAGCAGAGGAAAAAGTGCTCTAATAGTGCCAGAGACAGGAAAATGCCCAGCACATTTGAGGAACTGAAAGACCAGTATGACTTCTGCTTGAAGAGTGAGGGGGAAAGTGGCAGAAACATGGTACGGAAATGAATATCTGTTTAAACTGTTGGCTCAATCAAACAAATCTAACAATGGGGCAGAGAGCAATAGATACAGTGGACAAATTGCCCTTGGACTCTCTCTCTCAACTAAATTAGAGATTTTATTACATGTGCATATGGTAATGATTTTTAATAAAGTGAAATTTTCAAAAAGAGACAGAAGTACATGACTGATGCTGAGATGTTCTCTCATTAGTCAACAAATATTTATCACACTAGGACTGGGTACAGTTGTTAACACTGTGGTGGTGGTACAGTCGTTGAGTTGTATCCAACTCTTGCAACCCCATGGACTGTAGCCTGCCAGGCTTCTCTGACCATGGGTTTCTCCAGGCAAGAATACTGGAGTAGATTGCCATTTCCTTCTCCAGGGGATCTTCCCAACCCAAGAACTGAACCCGGGTCTCCTGCACTGCAGGCAGATTCTCTACTGACTGAGCTATGAGGGAGGTCCTATGAGGGAAGGTACAAAGATAAAATTAATGGATACCTCTCTTGCCCTCAGGCAGCCTACAGTCTAGGAAACACAGAAAAAAACCAGCAAGCAAACACCTGGGACTTTTTCATAGATCAGCAGTGGTAGAGATGGCCATTCCTTGAAGGAGGGAGAGGAGTAAGTAAGCAGTGGTGACCATCTTCACAATCACGTGGATGAAGCAGTTGTGAAGATCAGACAGGAGGTCAGGGCTCCCGTGGGCACAAGAAACATTCCCCAGCCAACAAACTTGGACTGACTGGTGCAGGGGAGGGACTATTTTGGTATTACCAGGTCAGCAATGCCAAGAGCAAATCCCTCCTAGGTCTTGATTATCCATGCTGCTTCATTTTATTTCCTTTATCAGATGGAAATACTACTGACTTAAGCAATCATATAGCTTAAAGTTTAGGATTTTTTTTTAAAGGAAAATCTTTATGTTAACTATAATATAAAATAATTAACAATTATTTGTCAAATTGTTTGACTCTGTGTGTTTGTATTTGAGGGAAACTGTGGTTATATGCAGGCATAAAAATTAACACCCCCTGAAAGAATGAGGAAGTAACTACTGAAGTCAGTACACTGTTTCGATCTCTGACCACAGAAGCAGAGGCTAGAAACAAATCTGATTTACAAATTAAAGTAAATATAATTTCTACAGTTGGGTTCAGCCTGCTGTTTTTTTCTTAAAGGAAATATATTTTAGTTTGCACTGCGAAAAACACAAATTAGTGTTTTTCAGAACATCAGGAATCAAACACAGTAACATAAAAGCATAGAAACAAAAAAGGAACTATTTTTATCTTCCAGTCACAAATGATGTTCAGAATCAAAACAACATGTGACTAACACTCAGATATCAAATTTTGAGGGCTCTTCTCTTACCCACATATCTCTCCATATCTGTTTCTTTATTTCAGCAGGAGACAAGACTCCAGCAATGGCTCATCGACATGATGGGAATATTAATATTTCAGAAATTTCCAGAATTTTCTCTGTGTCATCTTATCAAGAACAACTCTTAATATTTCTTGACTCTGGAAGGTATGGGCACACATTTGAACTGAACTGAGGATTTTCTTTTCCCCCAAAAAAAGCCCTAATCATTTTTTAAGTTTTATATTGAAATTTGAACAATTTTTACAGAAATTTTCTTTTCAGAAACAACTGTCAGGGGAAGGTAAATTTCCCCTTTTTACCCTCTTACTTCTTTTAGCTGGCAGCTAAAATGATATGAAGCAGATTGACAGGAGAAAACCAAATCTATTACATATCCATGTAAGTATGAAAAATTCCAAAGACAGCAAAGCAAGGTGAGGTATATATATTCTAGACTACGGAGAAGGAGGCAAGGGTCTGGGGCTTCAGGAGGAAGTAAGGTGCTCCTGGGGGCATATTTTGGTTTATGGGATCCTTTCCAAACCCCAAAAGCACCAGACTGGATACGGGCTAGGCACAGGCCAGAGCAATCTATGCTTTGTCCCTTGCTGAAAACCAGAGGCAGATCAATTTTGAGAACCAGAGGCTGAATCAGTTAGAAGTGGGGGATGGGAGCAGACATAGGAAGCCCTGAGGTAGACTAAGGCCCTTGCAAACTGAAGAGGAAACAGAAGTTATCAGTAAGCAGCGGAAGTTGGTAAGTAAGCCAAGAGAGGAAGATGGAGCCGACCTGCAGAGAGAGGATGGTAAAAGACAAACTATGTGCCTGATGTTTCTGACTTTGCTGTTCATCCCCTGCTCAAGTGTACACGTGTCTTTATTATTGTATAAGGAGGTTAAAAGGTAAACAAACACCTTTTCCCGGGATCACTATAATAATCTCTAGGAGTTCCTTGCAAACAAAGAGGCTCTGATCACACACCAACCCAAATCCCTACTTCATCTTGTGCTGACCAAAAAGGTCAACACTAAGAAATGATTTTCTGTGTGTTTAAGTGAAGGAAAATCATAGTCACTGACCCAAAATGAAGCTTCTTACAGAAAAGACAATTGAAATTGCTGCCAAACTCTCACTGCAACCTTGGCTTAGTATTTGAAAATGAGGAAAGGTCCAGAGGAGATAAAGGGACTTAAAGAGATGAACATGAAAAAAAAAATTGATTGCCCTGAGTCTCTATCCTGGGACACTCACTGTTCAATGAGCAAATGTTTATGAAGGATTCAGCAGGGGAACACCTGACAAAAATTCCTGCCTCCACAGAGCACACAGACAAGAGGAGAAGATGTAGAAAAAGCAAATTAAGTAAGACATACATTATGTTAGATGAGTTCTAAAGAGTAAACCAAAGCAAACAATGGAGATAAAAGCTGGGCATGGGAGACACTAATATACAGAAGTATGTGCAGAAAAAAATAATACTTATTTGTAATCCACCAACCATAAAGAAATGACTACTAGTTGTATAATGACACATATCCTCAAATTTTTTCCTTTGCATGTCTATATACACACAAGCACCCACATATATACAAATCTTTTCCACTCATCTTTCCCCATGACCTTATATTATGAACATGTCCCCATGCCATTAAATCATCTTTATGAACTTCAAAATATTCCAATTCATAAATATGTAAAAATTTTATTTTTATCCTGTGGGTATTTCAGTTGTTTTCAATTTTTGTATTACAGTAAGTCTGCAATGAACATTAGGTGTAAATATTTCCATCCTCTGATTATTTACTCACGATAAAGTATAAAAAACAAACATACTAAGTACTGAGGAATAAATATCTTTAAAGGCTTTGCTTCACTTTGCCATATTGGCCTTCAGAAATCTTGATAAATTCCTCCTTAATGCATTAGGAACGCATTATTAATACATTTAATAACGGACATTTTATGAAGAGAACCACATTCCACTCAATATATAGCTTGTATAGAGTATATATGGCTCATCCAGAGTGTGTGTGTTAGCCACTCTGTTGTGTCTGACTCTGCAACACCATGAACTGGAGCCCACCAGGCTCCTCTGTCCATGAATTCTCCAGGCAAAAATAGTTAAGTGGGTTGCCATTCCCTCCTCCACGGGATCTTCCCAACCCAGGGATTGAACCTGGGTCTCCGGCATTGCAGGCAGATTCTTTACCATCTGAGCCACCAGGGAAGCAACTTTGGGCCACTATCTTTACAGTATCTCTCCCTCCATTTCCCATTCTTACTTGGAGTGCTTCTGTATTACCCTGTCCTTAATCAATCATTGTCCTTTGAGTAGGAGGCAGATATCTTGTCATTTAGTTCCTAGGTTTCCAGATTAAGAGCAGCCATGCTTGGACATGACATAGAGAGCCCTGTGACCCATACCCTAATGAAGAGACAATCCTATACTACCCAGACATACTGGAGTTTGAATTTGACATCACTGACTAGTGGGACTTTGGCGATGTTACCCCTGGAAAGAAGCTGGGTGTTATTTGACATGCAGGAAGGAAAGTGGCCTTAATTACCAGAGAGGTGGACTATAGGGCCTTCCTGGGTGGCTCAGTGGTAAAGAATCCACCTGCCAATGCAGGAGACACAGGAGATGCAGGTTCAATCCCTGGATCAGGAATATCCCCTGGAGAAACAGATAACACCCTACTCCAGTATTCCTGCCTCCAAGGACAGAGGAGCCTGGTGGGCTACGGTCTACAGGGTCACAAAGAATCAGACACAACCGAGCTACTGAGCACTCACACAAGCATGAGGTAGACAGACTACAGTGATTATTTGTGCCTGCGGCAGTTTTGTACTTCCCCTAGAAGTTAAGCTCATATGACTGGTTTTGGTCAATGAAATGTGGGTAGAAGTGACAGTTGCTTCACTGGCTACAGTCACCCAGAGAAACAAACTCTTGTCTTCCTTTTTAGAAAGGGGTACTGAGACCCACCACTTTTGTCGCCCATTTGTTTGTTCCGTGCATATTCACCATCTCCCTCAGTAATTATTCCTATTTATTCTCAGTCCTATGCACTCAGAGTAGTGCTTTCTTATTTAGAAGTGGATGTTGATGGCAATTTCTAATATTTTCCACAACTGGCCTTCTTTACACTACTTATTCTTCCCTATAAACTCAATATTCATCAAGGATTCCCATGAAGATTTTGCTGATCTCAATTGTTTTGACCATACTTTCATATACTATGGAGTTTACAGCATTTCTTTGTTTCTTAAAGATTCATTTTCCTTGCTGGGTATATAGCTATAATTGTTTTTAAATTATTATTTAAAGATAGCATGTGTGCATGCATTCTCAGTCATGTCCAACTCTTTGTGACCCCATGGATTGTAGCCTGCCAAGCTCCTCTGTTCATATTTTACAGTTAAATCAGACTTGGAGGGTATATAAAATTCCATGTTCACAAATATTTATGTAACCACCACCACAATAAAGATACAGAAAAATTCCATCACCCCCAAATTTCCTCTGTGCTATCTTTTTAAAGTCACACCCTCCCAACCCTTAACTTCTAGTCTGTTCTCTATCATAATTTTGTCATTTAGAGACTGTCATACAACTGTAATCACATAATACATAAACTTTGAGACTGAATTACTTCATGCAGCATAACATCTTTGAGATTCATTTAAGTTATTTATTGTATGTTGAACAGTTGGTTCCTTTTTATTGCTAAGTAATATTCCATTATACAGATATACCAGAGGTTGTTTATCCATTTATACACTGAAAGACATTTGAGTTTTTTCCAGTATTTTTCATTATGACGAATTCTATAAACATTTATGTTCAGATTTTTATTTTAAATGGGTACTATATTTAGTCAGAAGGTTATTTTTATCAATTGATACAATTATGTGTTTTTTTCTTTAGACTATTAATATTGTGGATTACATTGACTGGTTTCCAAAAAACAGCCAGGCTTGCATTTCCAGGCCTCATTGGCTATAGTATTTTTTTTTTATATATTTAATTGGATTCAACTTGCTAATATTTTTTGGAGAATTTTTTAAATCTATATTCATGTGGGATACTGGTCTGTATTTCTCTCCATTTCCCTGTTTGTGTGTTGGTATCAGGGTAATGATAATCTTATAAAATGCATTGGGAGGTGTTTTTTCCTCGTTGATTTTTTTTGAGATTACGTAGCATTACATAGCATTCATTCTATTCCCTTAAATAGTCAGTGAAATTTGCCAGTGAAATAATCTAAGACCATAGATTTATTTCTCTGAAGGTTTTTAAGTTCAATATTTTTAACAGTTATAGAACTATTCAGGTTATCTATTTCATCTTGGGTAAGCTTTGGCAGCTTTTGAATCTCAAAGAATTCATTCATTTCATCACAATTGTTAAATTTATGTGTGTGGAGTTTCTTCCCAGTGTTACATCTGTAGGTATTATAGTTTTTGTTTATAGTTTAATACCATTGTGGTCAGATGTAGCATTTCTGCACTTTCCTTATTCCTCTGTATGATTTTCAGAAGTGGAAACATTGGAACTAAGTTTCTTTTGCATTCTTACTAAAACTAAAATATGAGAAAAATTTTCCTCAGATTTCCAATGCTTTATCTCCAAACCAGGTCCAAGAATTTGGATTTTAGGTGACAGAGAAAGTTATAGAAAGAAATTGAGTTCACTGACAACAACTGTATTTCTATAGGACTGAAACTGGCAGGTCACAACAAGCTAGCAATAAAGGGGATTATCGCATTCATTGGTAAATATTCTTCATGGTTTCCAGAAATTATTTGGGAACAGAATCCTAAAGGAAGAGTACATAAGTACAGAAGACCACATTAGATTTTCAAAATTAAAAAAAAAGTAAGACATAAAGCACTGTATTTAATAATCACCACAAATTATACATCAGTTCTCTATTATAGTCATAAAGTATTCATAAAGTATATTTTTAAATTAATAATCTTTTGACTTCTTACTCAATTGCCATTTTAGCATGTTGCATTTTGCTAAGCCCTTCATAATTTGCTTATTTCCTGTTAAAATTGTCACATTCTACAAATGGCCCATATTGTCATTCATCAGTTAATATGATGTATTCTTCCAAAGGATTTATTTCTTCTCATATTACTTTTTTTAATGCTTAAATATCTATGTACTTATGGATGAATATTCTATGGAGACAGAGAGATAGATCTAGCTGGCTATATTTTAACGTCTTTTTAAGGTCAGTCTCCCAAGGCAATAGAAATAAAAACTAAAGAAGCAAATGGGACGTAATCAGACTTACAAGCTTTTGTACAGAAAAGAAAAACAAACAAAAAAGAAAAACAGAAAGACAACCTATGAAATGGGAGAAAATATTTGCAACTTATGTAAACAACAAAGGCTTAATCTTCAACATACACAAACAGCTCATACAACTCAAAAACAAAAAACCCAATTGAAAAATGGGTTCACTTCAGTTCAGTCGCTCAGTCATGTCCAACTCTTTGCGACCCCATGAACCACAGCACACCAGGCCTCCCTGTCCATCACCAACTGCCTGAGTCTACCCAAACACGTGTCCTTTGAGTCAGTGATGCCATCCAACCATCTCATCGTCTGTCGTCCCCTTCTCCTCCTGCCCTTAACCTTTCCCAGCATCAGGATCTTTTCAAATGAGTCAGCTCTTCACATCAGGTGGCCATAGTATTGGGGTTTCAGCTTCAACATCAGTCCTTCCAATGAACACCCAGGACTGATCTGCTTTAGGATGGACTGGTTTGATCTCCTTGCAGTCCAAGGGACTCTCAACATTCTTTTCCAACACCACAGTTCAAAAGCATCAATTCTTCGGCACTCAGCTTTCTTTATACTCCAACTCTTACATCCATACATGACCACTGGAAAAATCACAGCCTTGACTAGACGGACTTTTGTTGGCAAAGTAATGTTCCTGCTTTTTAATATGCTGTCTAGGTTGGTCATAACTTTCCTTCCAAGGAGTAAGCATCTTTTAATTTCAGGGCTGCAGTCACCACCTGCAGTGATTTTGGAGCCTCCAAATATAAAGTCAGCCACTGTTTCCACTGTTTCCCCATCTATTTGCCATGAAGTAATGGGACTGGATGCCATGATCTTAGTTTTCTGAATGTTGAGCCAACTTTTTCACTCTCCTCTTGCACTTTCATCAAGAAGCTCTTTAGTTCTTCTTTGTTTTCTGCCAAAAGAGTGGTGTCATCTGAATATCTGAGGTTATTGATACTTCTCCCAGCAATCTTGATTCCAGCTTGTGCTTCCTCCAGCCCAGCATTTCTTATTATGTACTCTGCATATAAGTTAAATAAGCAGGGTGACAATATACAGCCTTGACATACTCCTTTTCCTATTTGGAACCAGTCTATTGTTCCATGTTCAGTTCTAACTCCTGCTTCCTGACCTGAATGCAGGTTTCTCAAGAGGCAGATCAGGTGGTGTTTCCTGTGACCAGAGATGATTCCTTTAACTTCTATTGGCACCTTAAAGAGACATTCTTGCTTGGGGTGTGATTCGGGAAATTCCCCCTTTAAATTTCTTCCTAAGTGCTTCAAATTACCTGGTTCTCCTGGATCCCTTCCCAGATGAGAACTCATAGCCTCCCAGTCATGTCTGCTGCTGCAAGCACAGCCCTTCTTCTCATATTATTTTTTAATAAAGGAGGAAAATAACCTAATAAATCCTAAACAAAGCTACACTTTTTAAACCCCCCCAAAAATTAACTACCTTTTGTGAATTCATCATTTTAGTCCATTTTTTATATAAAGTAATATTTGAGAGTATTTCTACATCAATCAATTTTAATGTCCATTTACTGGTAACAAACACTCTCAAATTTTGTTTGAAAAAAATGTCTTCATTGAACCTTGAATTTTGAGAGGTATTTTCACTACTTGAAGGATTTTGAGTTGGCAGTTTTTTCTTAGAGTGTGTTAAAAATATTACTCCATTGTCTTCCAGCTTTCATCATTTTAACTGTTTCTCCTCGGAGGTGACGTGTTTTATCTTCTGGATGCTTTTATAATTTTCTCTTTGACTTTAATTTTAAGTAGTGCTTACGTAATCTTGGATTTTATAGAAATTCTTGAATCTTTGGCAATGTCTTGCATCAGTTTTGGAAAATTATCAGATAATATATCTTCAATTATTGCTTAGCCCCCACTCCTCTCCCCCTTCTCCTTCTGGGGCTCCAATTATACATACGTAAGAACTTCTCTCACCATTTGCCATATATATATATCTTGTTCTCTTTTGTACTTATCACCTTTTCAATTTTGTACTTTCTATTTATCAGTTCAGTAATACTCTGCTCTAATTTGATGTTAAACTCATTTGATGAAATCTTCTGATAACTGCATTTATCAACACTTGAATTTCCATGGACCACATTTATAAGTTCCAGTTATCTTCCAAAATTCTTTTTATATACTTTCTTAAATCTATTAACTACAAACATTTAAAAGTACCAAATAATTCAATACATAGATCACCCAGGGTCTGTTTTAATTGCTTTTTTCCTTCATTTTTGGCCACACTGTCCTGTCTCTGGGGTTACTTGATCATTTTTAATTGAATGCCAGGTATGAGTGATGAATTATAAGGGCTCTGAATGATATCTTTCTTTAGAGAGACTGTTGGGTTGTTTTTGTTTTTGTTTTTGTTTTATTGTTGCTGCTTGATTTTTTCCTGGAAGACAGATGAGTTACTGATCACATTGATCCAATAAGAAATAAGATGATTTAAATCCAAGAGGTCTTTGGAAATCTCTGAATTCAGTTTTTCTATTTCTCAAATGTTGTGAAACTGCCTAAAGTTCTAGTTAGCATCTTAACTTCCACTTTCTGATTTGTTGCTTATATTCTCATTCTGTGTCTTATTAAATACCCTTATGTGGAAAAAAACTGTAAAACATCAAACATACTTACCTGCAATTCCCTTTTCTCCAAGGTCTTAGCTATTTTGGTCATACTGAGCTCCATCTTTTGCCCATCCAACTTTGTGAGCCAACCAAAAGTTCTGAGACTATTCTAATTATCTTCACACCTATGTCACTCTCTTATTGGAAAAACAACTTCAGAGGATAATCAATAAAGAACATCAGGTTTACATCAATGCATTGCTTATTTCCTGGGTATCATCCTGCTCACCCTAACAGCTTGTTAGTTGCTCTCTGATGCCTTCAATGTTATTTGATTGTGGCTTTTTTAAAATAAATTTTTTGTGTGTGAATAGTGTTAGAAAGTGTTCTAGTTCTTTTACAAGTGATTGACCAGTTTTCCCAGCACCACTTGTTAAAGAGATTGTCTTTAATCCATTGTATATTCTTGCCTCCTGTGTCAAAGATAAGGTGTCCGTAGGTGCTTGGATTTATCTCTGGGCTTTCTATTTTGTTCCACTGATCTATATTTCTGTCTTTGTGTCAGTACCATACTGTCATGATGACTGTGGCTTTGTAGTAGAGCCTGAAGTCAGGCAAGTTGATTCCTCCAGTTCCATTCTTCTTTCTTAAGATTGTTTTGGCTATTCGAGGTTTTTTGTATTTCCATACAAATTGTGAAATTATTTGTTCTAGCTCTGTGAAAAATACCCTTGGTAGCTTGATAGGGATTGCACTGAATCTATAGATTGCATTGGGTAGTATACTCATTTTCACTATACTGATTCTTCCAAACCATGAACATGGTATATTTCTCCATCTTAGTGTCCTCTTTGATTTCTTTCATCAGTGTTTTATAGTTTTCTATATATAGGTCTTTAGTTTCTTTAGGTAGATATATTCCTAAGTATTTTATTCTTTTCATTGCAATGGTGAATGGAATTGTTTCCTTAATTTCTCTATTTTCTCATTATTAGTGAATAGGAATGCAAGGGATTTCTGTGTATTGATTTTATATCCTGCAACTTTACTATATTCATTGATTAGGTCTAGTAATTTTCTGGTGGAGTCTTTAGGGTTTTCTATGTAGAGGATCATGTCACCTGCAAACAGTGAGAGTTTTACATCTTCTTTTCCAATTTGGATTCCTTTTATTTCTTTTTATGCTCTGATTGCTGTGGCCAAAACTTCCAGAACTATGTTGAATAGTAGTGGTGAAAGTGGACACCCTTGTCTTGTTCCTGACTTTAGGGGAAATGCTTTCAATTTTTCACCATTGAGGATAATGTTTGCTATGGGTTTGTCATATATAGCTTTTATTATGTTGAGGTATGTTCCTTCTATTCCTGCTTTCTGGAGAGTTTTTATCATAAATGGATGTTGAATTCTGTCAAAGGCTTTCTCTGGATCTATTGAGATAATCATATGGCTTTTATTTTTCAATTTGTTAATGTGGTGTATTACATTGATTGATTTGCGGATATTGAAGAATCCTTGCATCCCTGGGATAAAGCCCACTTGGTCACGGTGTATGATCTTTTTAATGTGCTGTTGGATTCTGATTCCTAGAATTTTGTTAAGGATTTTTGCATCTATGTTCATCAGTGATATGGCCTGTAGTTTTCTTTTTTTGTGGCATCTTTGTCAGGTTTTGGTGTTAGGGTGATGGTGGCCTCATAGAATGCGTTTGGAAGTTTACCTTCCTCTGCAATTTTCTGGAAGAGTTTGAGTAGGATAGGTGTTAGCTCTTCTCTAAATTTTTGGTAGAATTCAGCTGTGAAGCTGTCTGGACCTGGGCTTTTGTTTGCTGGAAGATTTCTGATTACAGTTTCAATTTCCATGCTTGTGATGGGTCTGTTAAGATTTTAACACCATACACAAAAATAAACTCAAAATGGATTAAAGATCTAAATGTAAGACCAGAAACTATAAAACCCCTAGAAGAGAACATAGGCAAAACACTCTCTGACATAGATCACAGCAGGATCCTCTATGACCCACCTCCCAGAATACTGGAAATAAAAGCAAAAATAAACAAATGGGATCTAATTAAAATTAAAAGCTTCTGCACAACAAAGGAAACTATAAGCAAGGTGAAAAGACAGCCTGCTGAATGGGAGAAAATAATAGCAAATGAAGCAACTGACAAACAACTAATCTCAAAAATAGACAAGCAACTCCTGCAGCTCAATTCCAGTAAAATAAATGACCCAATCAAAAAATGGCCCAAAGAACTAAATAGACATTTCTCCAAAGAAGACATACAGATGGCTAACAAACACATGAAAAGATGCTCAACATCACTCACTATCAGAGAAATGCAAATCAAAACCACAATGAGGTACCATTTCATGCCAGCCAGAATGGCTGCTATCCAAAAGTCTACAAGCAATAAATGCTGGAGAGGGTGTGGAGAAAAGGGAACCCTCTTACACTGTTGGTGGGAATGCAACCTAGTACAGCCACTATGGAGAACAGTGTGGAGATTCCTTAAAAAACTGGAAATAGAACTGCCTTATGACCCAGCAATCCCACTGCTGGGCATACACACTGAGGAAACCAGAAATGAAAGAGACGTGTACCCCAATGTTCATTGCAGCACTGTTTATAATAGCCAGGACATGGAAGCAACCTAGATGCCCATCAGCAGACAAATGGATAAGAAAGCTGTGGTACATATACACAATGCAGTATTACTCAGCCATTAAAAAGAATACATTTGAATCAGTTCTAATGAGGTGGATGAAATTGGAGCCTATTATACAGAGTGAAGCCAGAAAGAAAAATACCATTACAGTATACTAATGCAAATATATGAAATTTAGAAATATGGTAATGATAACCCTGTATGCAAGACAGCAAAAGAGACACAGATATATAGAACAGTCTTTTGGACTCTGTGGGAGAGGGAGAGGGTGGGATGATTTGGGAGAATGGTGTTGAAATATGTATAATATCATATAAGAAACTAATCGCCAGTCCAGGTTTGATGAAGGATACAGGATGCTTGGGGCTGGTGCACTGGGATGACCCAGAGGGATGGTACGGGGAGGGAAATGGGAGGGGGGTTCAGGATGGGGAACACGTGTACACCCGTGGCAGATTCATGTTGATGTATGGCAAAACCAATACAATATTGTAAAGTAAGTAGCCTCCAATTAAAATGAATAAATTTTTTTAAAAAGAAAAAATAATAAAATAAAACAAATTTTATTATCTTTTTTTATTGTTCTTGTCAGGGGAGGGAGTTGATCTGATATAAACTACTCTGTCATAGATAGAAGTAGAAATTTTCTAACAACATTTCAATATATTCTTACTGAGAATATTTTCTCCCTGTCATTTTTCACTTTGTTTTTCAGCTGAAAGAGATTTTACTATTATCATTAATTACATAATGTAACTTTTTATTTCCATTTATTTAACCTATACATTGTTTTAATATGTAAACTTAATCTCAGAATCCAAATTCTCTGTAAATTTTCTGTGTCTAAAATAGTATCCATTATTATTCTTATGAGTAAATGGCTTATAAAGTCACAAGAAAGGTATTGTGATTTTTTAAAAAATTGGCCCACATATATTTTATGTCAGTATAAATTTCCCTCTTCTATTGCTTATTTTCATAAAGAATTTCAAACTTCCTTGCCTAGATATCCATTCTTGCATTTCACAGTTTTCTGTAATATATTCTAAGAGAATTTGATACTTGAATTTTTCTAGGATGCTGTAAATATTCTATCTGTATGATATTAGTATTCAAATATGTAATTGTTTCTTTATTACTTCATTCATGTGAGTAACAGTCTCAGTAAGAGGTATGACAAACACATAATTACATGGATGCAGACTTCATGCAAAAAAAATGCAAATAAAACAAAAAAACAAACAAAAAACCCTACTTTGTATTGTTCCAGATAAAGTTGAAAAGCTTTAAGTCCCATTTTGAAGGGAAAAAATTCTTATAAATGAATGCTACGCCTGCCTGCCACACAGATGTCTTAAAAAATAAGTTTGCAGTTCTGTTTCTATCAGAAATTTACCTTCCCACCCTAAAGATGATGCTGTGAAAGTGCTGCACTCAATAGGCCAGCAAATTTGGAAAATAGCAGTGGCCACAGGACTAGAAAAGGTAAGTTTTCATTCCAATCCCAAAGAAAGCTCAAACTTCCGCACAGTTCCACTCATCTCTCACACTAGCAAAGTAATCCCTAAAATTCTCCAAGCTAGGCTTCAGCAGTACGTTAACTGTGAACTTCCAGAGGTTCAAACTGGATTTAGAAAAGGCAGAGGAACCAGAGATCAAATTGCCAACATCTGCTGGATCATCAAAAAAGCAAGAGAGTTCCAGAAAAACATCTGCTTTATTGACTATGTCAAAGCCCTTGACTGTGTGGATCACAACAAACTGTGGAAAATTCTTAAAGAGAGGGGAATACCTCTCTGGTATTCCAGAGAGGTAGTGGGTCAGGTCAGACCACCTGAACTGCCTCTTGAGAAATCTGTATGCAGGTCAGGAAAACAGTTAGAACTGGACATGGAACAACAGACTGGTTCCAAATAAGGGAAAGGAGTACATCAAGGCTATATATTGTCACCCTGCTTATTTAACTTATATGCAGAGTACATCATGAGAAATGCTGAGCTGGATGAGGCACAAGCTGGAATCAAGTTTGCAGGGATAAATATAAATAACCTCAGATCTGCAGATGACACCACCCTTATGGCAGAAAGTGAAGAACTAAACAGTCTCTAGATGAAAGTGAAAGAATAGAGGGAAAAATTTGGCTTAAAACTCAACATTAAAAAACTAAGATTATGGCATTTGGTCCCATCACTTCATGGCAAATAGATGGGGAAACAATGGAAATAGTGAAAGACTTTATTTTGGGGGGCTCAAAAATCACTGCAGCCATGAAATTAAAAGATTCTTGCTCCTTGGAAGAAAAGGTATGACCAACCTAGACAGCATTAAAAAAACCAGAGACATTTCTTTACCAACAAAGGTCCATCTAGTCAAAGCTATGGTTTTTCCAGTAATCATGTATGGATGTGAGAGTTGGACTATAAAGAAAGCTGAGCGCCAAAAAATTGATGTTTTTGAACTGTGGTGCTGGAGAAGACTCGAGTCCATTGGACTGCAAGGAGATCAAACCAGTCCCTCCTGAAGGAAATCTTTCCTGAATATTCATTGGAAGGACTGATGCTGAACCTGAAGCTCCAATACTTCGGCCACCTGATTCGAAATACCAACTCATTTGAAAAGACCCTGATGCTGGGAAAGATTGAAGGCGGGAGTAGAAGGGATGAGGATGAGATGGTTCGATGGCATCACCAACTCAATGGACATGAGTTTGAGTGCACTCCGGGAGTTGGTGATGGACAGGGAGGCCTGGCACACTGCAGTCCATGGAGTTGCAAAGAGTCAGACATGACTGAACAACTGAACTGAACTCTTGGAGATGGTCGTGATCACTGCCTCCTGTACAATGTCATGAACCTCCATCCATGGTGCTTCAGGCACTCTGTCTATCAGATATAATCTCTGGTATCTATTTGTCATTTCCACTGCATAATCGTAAGGAATTTTATTTAGGTCATACCTGAATGGTCTAGTGGTTTTCCCTACTTTCTTCAGTTTGAATTTGGCAGTAAGGAGTTCATGATCTGAGCCACAGTCAGCTCCCAGTCTTGTTTTTGCTGATGGTATAGAAATGTATGGTGCCAAGTAAAATTTCAATAAGGAATTCCCATACTGTTTGTTAGGTCAAAAACCAAACCAAACAAACAAGATGCATTTAAGTCGTCCCACCTCCTAAGCATTATAAATGTAACCAAAGAAGCCAGCCAGAACTAGACCACCACTTCTGTTTTCAATTTGCTTGCCAGGGCATTTTTCTATTTTCACCCATGCTGTTTGCAACCTTGGAGGAATCAGTAATAAATTGCAATTCACTCAGTGTGTAATTTGGGCAAGAAGCAGTATTGACTGCTTTCTTTGTACAAGGCAATACAATAAGCACCTTCTTAGCGGAGGTTAGTGAAGAGAAATAGACCTTTAAAGAGCTTATAATACAACTGGAAGGGAACAAAGAGGGGAAAAGGAGGAAAAGAAATCACCATTAATGAGCATCTGCAAAGCCCTGTGATTGGCTTCCCCTGTGATGTGTACTTTGTGTACCATACTACTCTGAGATCCTCTTGCAAGTGATAGAAACTGATTCTATGACATTTAAACAGAAAGGAAATTTATAGTTAGCCTACCAAGTCTAAGAAATAATGGGGAACCAGGTTCAAAAAATGATAAGGAATCAATGAAATCTAAGCAGGAGAGATTTGGCCTTGATTAATTATTCTGATTAAGGTTATAGTGCTAAAACCTCTTGCTGTAATACTGGGACTGTTGGAAACTCTTAATCCCACTGGACACTTATCACTGCCCCCAGAAAGTAACCTTTGTTCCCGGCATCACTCCACCTGTTCAAAGTTCCAGGTGATAGTGTGTTTGGACAAGTTTGGGTCTTGTACTCATTTCCAACAGTCGGGAAGGAAATGGTCCTCTCTACCTTACTACAGGAAGGCAGAACCCTACCCTCAAACAAGACCGATGCATTGGTGAATGGGGTTTGAAATGGACAGAAGATTTGGATGTTGGACAGCCATCAGAATAGCAAGTGTTCACTGTTGTCTACCACTTTGGATTCCTAATATCTATATGTACCACTTACCCTTTACATTAAAACAAACATTTCTATATCAAAATAAATCCTCCTGCCTAATAGAAAACAGTGTCTACCATTACCAGTGCTATTCAGAGTAACAAATGTGCTCATCTTCCCACAGGGAAATGACTCAGCATCAATAGTTGCTTCATTCAGCTCCAATACAAAGATCTCTTGATGATATTTATTCTTCGTCTAGTGATGATATGATCTTACCCTTCTATAGTGTAACTATGGACTAACTTGTGAAACAAGTCACCAACATATTCCATACATAACAGTGTCATAGAAAGGAAAGAAGAGGTGGCAGTAGTACAGATGAGAAAAGCTTGGAATACAGAACATTTAATGATAGAACCACCATTCCAAAACATCAAAATAAGTTAGAATAATGAGCCAAAACTATCAGTTTAATAGAGATAATAAGTAAAATTTCTAGGTTCAAAATAGCAGTCTAGTTCAAAATACACAAATATAGAATTAGAAAATCATATTTTAAATATATCACATAAAAACAACCAAAACAAAACAAGAGGACTTGAGTTGACTGCAAGTATGGTGAGAGTAGTCTTGTTTCCAGTAGTCATGTATGAATGTAAGAGTTGGACCATAAAGAAAGCTGAGCACTGAAGAATTGATGCTTTTGAACTGTGGTGTTGGAGAAGACTCTTGAGAGTCCCTTGGACTGCAAGGAGATCAAACCAGTCAATCTTAAAGGAAATCAGTCCTGAATATTCATTGAAAGGACTAATGCTGAAGCTGAAACTCCAATACTTTGGCCACCTGATGTGAAGAGCTGACTCATTTGAAAAGACCCTGATGCTGGGAAAGATTGAAGGCAGGAGGAAAAGAGGTCAACAGAGGATAAGATGGTTGGATGGCATCACTGACGCGATGGACATGAGTTTGAGTAAGCTCCGGGAGTTGGTGATGGACAGGGAAGCCTGGTGTGCTGCAGTCCATGGGGTCACAAAGAGTCGGACACAACTGAGCAACTGAACTGAATTGAACTGTGTCTTTTTTATATGACTTTATTAATCTTTGAGAGCTTTCTTGCTTTCTCGTAGAGGATGATCAAAGCTACCTGGTATATTTCTACACCAAGCCTAGACTGAAATGTTTCTCTAAGGATCCTTAATTTTCCTTAGTGAAAAAATACAGAGAGCAAGAACAGGGTGATAGAGTACAACATGGGGTACCATTGTTTCTAGGTTACTGCATTGTCAAAGGTACAAAAGTTTTCTTTTAAAGTTTACATTGATATTTCTAATTCTGTTCTAGAGGTACAATGATCCTATTTAATTTGAGTAACTCTATAATTGAAGCACTTGTTTCTCTGACACAAGCAAGACTAATTTTTATTTTGATTATTGAACTATGAGTTCTAAGTTATCCACCTCAAGGTCAATATGGACAATAAAATACTGAGTAAAGCCCAGTATTTTTTGGTTAGTCATGTTTGTTTTGAGCAGGGAGCCCAAAAAGGATGTGTATTCCAGCTACTCAGTTCTAGATTCATTCTTCAGCCTTCATTCTCCACAGCTATGTAATGGTGTTTGTTTGACAGGTGGTTTGCTTCACTTTCTTCAACTGGTTTTGCATCTAGGTCTTTGGCATCCTCATAACTGCCAGTTCAGCATTCTCAGAAGTGCAAGCTTTGGGTCTCTACTCTTCTTAGTTCTAATAAATGGTTTTGGAAGGGAGTCCCACAGCTAGTTCAGTTCACTCTTTGAGGATGCAAAGTTTCCTTGTGTCGTCGACAATATGAATTCATTTATCCAAGGGATTGCTGGGCAAAGTGATTCCCACTTCTCTTTCATTTCTAGTAAGTAAAGTAAATTAAAACTTATCTCTCCTAAATTTTGCCCTATCATAAAACTCTTTAAATATATCCGAATCTCTTTCCTAAGCTAAAAGCACCTCCTAGTGTATACCACACATTTTCTCATTCCCTTAGCAACCTGATATATCATGGAATGTTTTATTTGCATTTTATGATCCAGTGATTGTCCCAGTGAGTACTACTTACATTCAGCATAAGACAAGTTCAAAGCATTTAATTTTCTGTTTTCCTTTTCTTTTTTTTTGCATGCTCATGCTCAGTTGCGTCCAGCTCTTTGCAACCCCATGGACTGTAGCCTGGCAGGCTCCTACATCCACAGGATTTTCCAAGCAAGAATACAGGAGTGGGTTGCCATTTTCACCTCCAGAAGATCATCCCAACCAGGGATCAAACCCACGTCTCCTGCATCTCCTGCATTGGCAGGTGGATTCTTTACCACTGAGCCATCTGGGATTGTATGTAGGCAACAATACTTTGGCCAAGTGATGCAAAGAACTGACTCATTTGAAAAGACCTTGATGCTGGGAAAAATTGAAGGTGGGAGGAGAGGGGGATGACAGAAGATGAGATGGTTGGATGGCATCACCAACTCAATGGACATGAGTTTGAGCAAGCTTCGGGAGCTGGTGCTGGACAGGGAAACCTGGTGTTCTGCAGTCCAAGGGGTTGCAAAGAGTTGGACACAACTGAGAGAATGAACTGAACTGAACTGAAAATTACATGTAAACTCAATTTTGATGTTTCAACTGAAAGACTTCCCCTTGGTTCATGATCCAAGATTCATTTATTCTGAGTATATCATCTGATAAATTTTCATTTATCAAAAGCATATTTATCTTTAATTTAATTAGAGATGACACTGATGTAGAACCCCAATTTTTCATGGGTCTTTGGATAAATAAAAGTATCTATTTCTTACTATCTTATAAATTCAATCTTCCAAAAACTACTTCAGAATATCAGAAAATAAGCAGACTGTATCAAAATGAGACAGTGCAATAGAAATATTATTTTTCTTTGTTACTTTATGTATGTTTACATAAAGTCATTGCATATTTTCACTTCAATTTTTATATCATTTATCCTTACAGAGAAAAAACACAAAATCACATTTAATTTCCCAGTTCCATTATACAATATAGGAGTGGTTACCTTTGAAATCTAACAGGTTTTTTAATACAAATAATCATCAAATTTTGGAATAAATACTTAAAAACCCACCACATTAATTTTTGTTGCTATTTTTCAATCCCTGCTTTCTAGAACTGGGACTTTTATTATTATTAATATTTAGGACAGATTTAAACCCTTCACTTTTTTCCCCTCTTAGACTCAGGCCCAAGATGTCTATCTTTTCCATGACCTTATTTTTTTTCTTATTAGTACAAAGTTAAATTTCTCTTCTTGAGTTTAAGTCTTTGATATAAAAAAGTAATCATTTAAAACAGCTTAATTCATATAATATTTAACTTTATATACATAAATTTATATCACCATTCTATTTTTTAGCTAAATATACAAAATACACTCAAGCAAAATGTTCACATTCTTCATATGTGCTTCTAACCAATAAAGTTTCATAGTTTCAATAAGTGTATGGATTTTTTAAAGTTAATTGCTTATTGTTGCCTTCCTACCCCCACAAAAAATTCTCAATCTTTGTGTGTGTTAGCTCAATCCTTCAGTCGTATCTGACTCCTCACAACCCCACTGACTGTAGCCCAGGCAAGAATACTGGAGTGGTTTGCCACTTTCTACTCCAAGGGATCTTCCCAACCCATGGATCAAACCCACATCTCCTGCACTGGAAGGCTGATTCTATAACCACCGTGCCATCTGGGAAGCCCATTTACTCATTCTTTAGATTCTAAGATCTCTGAATTTTACATTCTGAATTTAAAGAAAAATACATTAGTAGTCTGCCAAGTGGTGTTTGTCTTGCTTTTCCATTTCTTGTATTTTTCTGTTTTGCTAATGCACACACACTTGTTGATGATCATACATATTTAAATATATTAGTCCATTTTTACCTACATCCCATGACTTTAAAAGTAAAGTTCAGGCATGGAAGTACTGACTCCTGTAAAGAGACTTCTGGGGAGGCCCTTGTCCAATTCTGGTGGGACACTGTAGGACTGCGCTTCCTCGGGGAGGATCAGCACCCATTACTTCTTCACTTTCTGCCATAAGGGTGGTGTCATCTGCAGATCTCAGGTTGTTGATATTTCTCCTGGCAATCTTGATTCCAGCTTGTGCTTCTTCCAGCCCAGCGTTTCTCATGATGTACTCTGCATAGAAGTTAAATAAGCAGGGTGACAATATACAGCCTTGACGTACTCCTTTTCCTATTTGGAACCAGTCTGTTGTTCCATGTCCAGTTCTAACTGTTGCTTCCTGACCTGCATATAGGTTTCTCAAGAGGCAGGTCAGGTGGTCTGCTATTCCCATCTCTTTCAGAATTTTCCACAGTTTACTGCGATCCACACAGTCAAAGACTTTGGCATAGTCAATAAAGCAGAAGTAGATGTTTTTCTGGAACTCTCTTGCTTTTTCGATGATCCAGCGGATGTTGGCAATTTGATCTCTGGTTCCTCTGCCTTTTCTAAAACCAGCTGAGCAGCTGGAAGTTCACGGTTCACGTATTGCTGAAGCCTGGATTGGAGAATTTTGAGCATTACTTTACTAGCGTGTGAGATGAGTGCAATTGTGTGGTAGTTTGAGCATTCTTTGGCATTGCCTTTCTTTGGGATTGGAATGAAAACTGACCTTTTCCAGTCCTGTGGCCACTGCTGAGTTTTCCAAATTTGCTGGCATATTGAGTACAGCACTTTCACAGCATCATCTTTCACGATTTGAAATAGCTCAACTGGAATTCCATCACCTCCACTAGCTTTGTTCGTAGTGATGCTTTCTAAGGCCCACTTGACTTCACATTCCAGGATGTCTGGCTCTAGGTGAGTGATCACACCATCATGATTATCTTGGTCATGAAGATCTTTTTTGTATAATTCTTCTGTTGAGAAAAAAACGACACACTTAGAATTTAAAAATAGGTCAATACTCTTTGATAAGAACTGCATTGCAAAAAGGAAGGAAAAGAGTACTTACTCAATTGTAACAAGGTGACCACCACACTCCTGTTTTTTAACACATCAAAATGACAGGCTTTCCTTAAAACATAATTTCAACCTTAGACCCCTTCTGAGAATGGCTTTGTGATTAGCAGCGAAAGTCAGGCCTCGTGACACTCAGGTAGGGGAAAGGAGAACTCATGACCTTTAGGGAAGAAAATCAAAAGAACTGATATAAAATGTTAAGTTTCTAAAAACCTTAAAAAAAAAAAAAAAGCTTTTTGAAAGAGAGATACATGCCTTTGGCAAACCTTTGAAAGGAGGCATAGTGCTCAAGTGGTAAAACACCATGGATCTATCACTTTTGGAGACTTGATTCCTTTATCTCCTCTTGCCAAGCAATGCTATATTATTAGGAAGGACTGATTGTTTTTCAATCAGTACCTCAAGTTTTTCAAGGAGTACATTCAAGTTTTTTTCAAGGAGTACCTCAAGGTCATATATCATCACCCTGCTTATTTAATTTATATGCAGAGTACATCATGTGAAATGTTGGTCTGGATGAAGCACAAGCTGTAATCAAGATTTCCAGGAGAAATATCAATAACCTCAGATATGCAGATGACACCACCCTTATGGCAGAAAGCGAAGAGGAACTGAAGAGCCTCTTGATGAAAGTGAAAGAGGACAGTGAAAAAGTTGGCTTAAAACTCAACATTCAGGACTCCCCTGGTGGTCCAGTGGCTAAGACTCCGAGCTCTCAGTGCTGGAGCCCTGGGTTTGATCCCTGGTTGGGGAACTAGATCCCACATGCCACAACTAAGACCATGTGCAGCCAAATAAATAAATAAGAATAATATTTTTAAAAAACCCTCAACATGCAAAAAACTAAGATCATGGTATCCAGTCCCATCACTTCATGGCAGATAGATGGGGAAACAAAGGAAACAGTGACAGACTTTATTTTCTTGGGCTCCAAAATCACTGCAGATGGTGACTGCAGCCATGAAATTAAAAGACACTTGCTCCTTGGAAGAAAAGCTATGACAAACCTAGAGAGCATATTAAAAAGCAGAGACCTTACTTTGCCAACAAAGGTCCGTCTAGTCAAAGCTATGGTTTTTCCAGTAGTCATGTATGAATGTGAGAGCTGGACTATAAAGAAAGCCGAGCGCCAAAGAATTGATGCTTTTGAACTGTGGTGTTGAAGAAGACTCTTGAGAGTCCCTTGGACTGCAAGGAGATCAAACCAGTCCATTCTAAAGGAGATCAGTCCTGAATATTCACTGGAAGGACTAATGCTGAAGCTGAAGCTCCAATACTTTGGCCACCTGATGTGAAGAACTGACTCACTGGAAAAGACCCTGATGCTTGCAAAGAACTGACTCACTGGAAAAGACCCTGATGCTTGTGAAGAACTGACTCACTGGAAAAGACCCTGATGCTGGGAAAGATTGAAGGCAGGGGGAGAAGAGGATGACAGAGGATGAGATGGTTGGATGGCATCACTGACTCAATGGACATGGGTTTGAGCAAGCTCCAGGAGTTGGTGATGGACAGGGAAGCCTGGCCTGCTGCAGTCCACGGGGTCACAAAGAGTTGGACACAACTGAGCAACTGAACTGAACTGAACTGATTGTTTTTCATCAAATGTCATCTACCTGAGGATGGGTCAGGGTGGCTCTGGACAGAACCTCTGAGTTCAAGGGAGGAGAGAAGATGATCTGTGAGATCTCTTCCCCTGCTAAGATTCGGCAGATGCCGCTATAGCCGTCAAACCCAGAACAAAGAGGAATGGGAAAAGGGGATGCAGGAAAGAAATTCACCTGACGGGAAGGGCCCAGTGTAAAACCACAGATGGCTTGGCAGCCTCAAAGTTGGGACCATCAGCAACTGACATTTCAGTCACTCCACCTCATTACCTTCTTGTCATTAATTTGGGTATCTTGTGACTCGAGTTCTTTCAAAAGGGATATATTTCCCAACTCTCCTGTGGGGAACATGAGCCAGAGGAAGTGGGACCCCATGAAGTGACTGTAACCCTGGAGTTCAGCAATTCTCCCCTCAGGGTTACATTAGAGTATTCAAAGGCCAGCAGGCTTTTCCTGTTGATCTGCAGCAACAAGGAGACCACTATCCAAAACAGTATCCTAAACTGTGCTGAATAAAGTGCTGGTGAAACAGGCATCAGTAGGAGGAAGCAGAGAAACACTGCCATGCTTCAGCCGTACGGTCTTCCAGCCCGCTTGCCAGCAGGTTAGAACAGTGAAGCCTATTCCAGGGGAATGTCATTGCTGCAGCCCTTGGTGGCCATGAAAACTCAACCCTATCCTCAGTGGAGACACTTTGTATGAACAAGGCATACACAACTTCCATGCTCCTGGTTCACTGGGACATTCAGCAGTGCAATAGGGAGGGATTTTGCAGAGATGAACTCAATATTATTGCAATATGCAGACTTTATTCTAAACTACCTTGACATGAGCTAAATCTCCCTTGTAGAATGCATGCAGCAAAATCTTTTTAATTGAGATTAAACAGAAAATCTGAGTAAAGGAGCATACCCTAAAATGTACCTGCATTATTCATAAGAAAAAAATTCATGATTAAATTGTTATTCTGAAAATATATTTAAGTAACTAAATAAGGCCACTTAAGAAGCAGAGCTCTTCTTTCTAAGTGTAGCACCCAGCTGTTCCATTAGTCACTCAGTCATGTTTGACTCTCGAGCGACCCCATGGACTGTAGCCCACCAGGCTCCTCTCTCCATGGCATTCTCCAGGCAAGAATACTGGAATGGGCAGCCATTCCCTTCTCCAGGGGAACTTTCCAACGCAGGGACTGAATCCAAGCCTCCCTCATTGCAGGCAGATTCTTTACCATCTGAACCACCATGGAAGCCCAGCAACCAGTATTTATTTATGCAGATTTCAAATGTTTTATTTTATCAATGAAAGCTAGTTCTCATTGCCCTTTACTAAAGAAAATCCTTGTTTAACTAATTCTCACTTAAAAGGAATAAAACTAAATTCTTTCCACAGGATATGAATCATACGTTTCACTTTTGGAGACCATCTGAATACAACTAGTACAAATTGAAAAGGTATCACCATAGGAATCAAATATTGTAAATTTCTGCATGGTTTTGTATTTAGACTAGTTGAAAATAATCTCTGCTTGGCCATAAGTCCTATTCTAGAAACACAAAGATGACATCTGCTGAGTACAAACAGAATATACAAAGACTTGCTTCTTCAGTTCAGTTCAGTCGCTCAGTAGGGTCCAACTCTTTACAATCCCATGAAGTGCAGCACGCCAGGCCTCCCTGTTCATCACCAACTCCTGGAGTTCATTCAAACTCATGTCCATCAAGTCAGTGATGCCATCCAGCAATCTCATCCTCTGTTGTCCCCTTCTCCTCCTGCCCCCAATCCCTCCCAGCATCAGAGTCTTTTTCAATTAGTCAACTCTTTGCATGAGGTGGCCAAAGTACTGGAGTTTCAGCTTTAGCATCATTCCTTCTAAAGAACACCCAGGACTGATCTCCTTTAGAATGGACTGGTTGGATCTCCTTGCAGTCCAAGGGACTCTCAAGAGTCTTCTCTAACACCACAGTTCAAAAGCATCAATTCTTCAGCACTCAGCTTTCTTCACAGTCCAACTCTCACATCCATACATGACCACTGGAAAAACCATAGCCTTGACTAGACAGACCTTTGTTGGCAAAGTAATGCCTCTGCTTTTTAATATGCTGTCTAGGTTGGTCATGACTTTCCTTCCAAGGAGTAAATGTCTTTTAATTTCATGGCTTCTTATCCCAACACAAATCTAACCCAGATTAAGTGTATACACACCATGACCAAGAAATGATACAACAGATTCTCACACTTAAACTTGGTTCTAAATAGCAATAACTGCAAAATGCTATTAGTTGAGAAAACATTAATTCCCATTTCACAGACTTTACTTAAACACATCATTATTGGAATTAGTTAACATTTATTAGTGCTTATTATATAGATCATATTTACTGTGTTAGTCTCATACTAACCATACAAAATAGGTAGTCTCATTTTACAGAGTAGGAAATTAAAGCTGAAGAAATTAATATATGGCCTAAGTAAAAGACAGAACTGGAATTCATATTGAGGCAGCCTAATTTTCAGGCTTATAGTTACAATTATTATTTGATTTCTGCTTCCCTTAAGCCCATGGTAGAAAAATACAGAATTCATAAACTCTTACGTTTGAAAGAGAATTTAAGTGAGTCATTTAATCTAATCCTTCTCCCCTCCCAAACCCACCATGCAGAAACTTCTTCAGTGCCTTTAAAAGAAAGAACCGGCTCTATTGGCTATTTCCAAAACTAGAGCTTCCTTCTTTCAAGATAGTTCATTTCACTGCTGGATCATCATAATGGTTAAATAGATCTTTCTGAATGACAGTACAAAGATTTTTTTCTGACCTCTTTCTCTAAAATTCACTAGCAAAGAAGAACAACAAACAGAAACAAAAACTCTAAAACCAATAAAATCAGAAAAATCAAATCCATAAACCCCAAACCACAATGAATGAAGACTAGAATACAAGATATAATGGTAAATGATCCCACAGAAAAAAATGTGCTTGACAGAAATGGGATTGGGTGGCCATGGGGAAGGCAGTGAGAAACTGAAAAGCAAGCTAATTGTCCTGGCAGACTCTGAAAAGACTAAAGAATTTCAAGTTGATACTGAGCAAGTGGTGAGGCTTCCCCTGTGGCTCAGCTGGTAAAGAATCCACCTTTAATGTGGGAGACCTGGGTTCTATCTCTTGGTTGGGAAGATCCCCTTGAGAAGGGAATGGCTTACCCACTCCAGTATTCTAGAATTCCATGGACTGTATAGCCCATGGGGTCACAAAGAGTCAGACACAACTAAGCAACTTTCACTCACTCGCTAAAGTGGTGATACTATATCAAAAGTAGTAGCAAGGCATGGGACTATAATGGGATCATTTGATGGCTAGTTTTTTTGGTTGGTTGGTTGTGTTGTATTCAGTTTTTATTTAGGAGAACACTTAAACCCAAGGGTTCCCAACTTCAAATCACTAAGTCAAACAACCTCTCTCCACCTTTTTGAGATACCTGAGGACTGTTCTGTGAGAAACTTAACTAAAAGATTCTGGATTCAGGGATATGAGGCCCAGAGGAGAACAAGATGAGGAACAAATTACATATGGGGAAGGAGGTTAAAGACATGAGTCTTCAGATTAAAAAACCCATTAAGTACCCATCACAATAAATGAAAAAGGGCTCACATCAAATTTTACTACTGTGAAACTTCAGAATATCAGAGTTAAAGAGAAGATCCTAAGAGGTTCCAGAGAGAAAAACAAAAGTAGATCTCACAAAGACCCAAGAATAAAAGTTTAAGAACAATTGTTGAGAATGAAAACACAAGGGAATAACGCCTTAAATACTCTTATAGAGATGTTAAAAAAAAAGTTTTATCCAAATTTTTTTTACGTTTTGTAAAAAGATTTATATCTAACCAAACTATTAAATACAAGAGTAGCAAAAAGACATTTGAGACATAAAAAATTTCCCATAAATGCCTTCTCAGGAAGCCAATAGACAATGTGCTTCACTAAATGAGGAAGTAAACCAAGAAAGAGGAAGAATGGAAATCAGGAAACATGAGAGAGGTAAAGGGAATTCCCAGGATGACAGCAAAGGAAGTGCTAGGACCACAGCTGTGCAGCAGACCAAGAAAGTCACCAAACCAGAACAGAGCAAGAAGACTCTCAGGGTATTTGTATGTGGGAGTGATATCACCCAAGAAAATATTAGAATGTATTAATATAGATTACCTGATAGATTTGATCTTGGATGACATTGCATACAGAGGTATTTTACAGAGTTCTTGTACAGGTTGGGAAGACTGAGTGTTCTTAATACTAAACAAATAAAAATAAACGGTTATCATTAACTCCAAGAAAAGCAGAAAGCTGCGAAAGAATGGAACTATAATCATAGTGTTCTATCTGATTTAGCAATGAGTTTTATTTCAATAATTAAAAAATAGAATATGAATTAAAAATTGATTTGTAATTTTCTCAAGAAATAGGGAAAAGGAAAGCAGTGTAAATAATTTAATTCTTCATATATCATTATGGGAAAATAATAGGTAATGTCAAAAACTGATGTATGGACATCAATATAGGCATATGACAGCAATATAGCCATCTTATTCACAAATGAGAAAGTAAATCACAGAAGCAATATCTGTAATAGTTCAATATTTTTACCTGGGGAGCTTTGAGAAGCATGGCAAAGTTAGAGGAAGGGGTAATGGGGAGAGCAAAAAAATATTGTTTCTTGTGATAAGCTTTCTAGTATCATTTGACTTTCAACTATTTTCTTGCTATACTTACAGAACAATGTTATTTTCAAAAAATTAATTTATTCCTTCTATTTAATTTTTATTCTTCAAAGATTGATTTTATAATACAGCACTGAGCTCTATTAATTTGTCTTTTTAGTTACCTACTCCAGTTCTTTGGGCCTCTATCAGGTTACAGATATATTCTTGGGAGCCCTTGGTTAGCGTGTTTGTATTCGCTTTAATTGTAATTAATATATACAGGCACACTTCATTCTACTGACTTTTGCTTTATTGTGCTTCACAGATACTGCATTTTTTACAAATTAAAAGTCTGTGGCAACCCTACATCTAGCAAGTCTACTGGTGCTATTTTTTTCTAATAGCATCTGCTTACTTCATGTTTCTGTGTCACTTTATTTAGGTAATTCTCCAAAAATTTCAAAGTTTTTCATTATTATTATGTTTCTTACGGTGATCTATGATTAGTAATCTTTGGTGTTATTATTGTAATTTGTTGAAACACTACAAACCATACCCACATAAGATGGGAAACTTAATGGATTAAGTGTTGCTGGTGTTCTGACTGCTCCACCAACCAGCTGTTTCCCTGTCTCTCTCTTTATCCTCAGGCTTCCCTATTCCCTGACACATGATAATATTAAAATTAGGCCAAATAATTATCCTACAATGGCTTCTAAGTGAAAGGAAGAGTCATATATTTTTCACTTTAAATCAAAAGCTAGAAATGTCTACACTTAGTGAGGAAGGCCTGTTGAAAGTCAAAACAGGGCAAAAGCTAAGTATTATGCAACAAAAAGTTATCAATGTAAATGTTCCTGAAGGAACTTAAAAGTGCTATTCCAATGAACATATGAGTGATAAGCAAAACAGCCTTCTGGCCAATAAAGAGAAAGTTTTAGTGGTCTGGATAGAAGATCAAACCAGCCACAATATCCCCTTAAGCCAAAGTCTAATCCAGAACAAAGCCCCAAGCCTATTCAATTCTATGAAGGCTGAGTGAGGTGAGGAAGCTGAAGAAGAAAAGCATGAATCTAGCACAGACTGGTTCATGAGGTTTAAGGAAAGAAGCCATCTCCATTGTATAAAAGTACAAGGTGAAGCAGCAAGTGCTTGATGTAGAAGTTACAGCAAGTTATCCAGAATTACCAAATGTAATTCATGAAGGTGGCAACACTAAACAGTTTTTCAGTGTAGACAAAACAGTCTTATTTTGGAAGAAGATGTCATCTAAGATTTTCATAGCCTAAGAGTCAATGCTTGGCTTCAAAGCTTCAAAGGGCAGGCCGACTCTCTTGTTAGAAAGAGAAGTTGAAACCAGTGTTCATTCAGCATTTCAAAAATCCTAGGGTCCTTAAAAATTATGCTAAATCTACTCTGCCTATGCTCTACCAGTAAAGCAACAAATATTGGATGACAGCACATTGACTTACAACATCTGTTCAGTTCAGTCGCTCAGTCGTGTCAGACTCTTTGCGACACCATGAATCGCACGCAGCATGCCAGGTGATGCCTGTCCATCACCAACTCCTGGAGTTCACCCAAACTCATGTGCATCGAGTCGGTAATGCCATCTAGCCAGCTCATCCTCTGTCGTCCCCTTCTCCTCCTGCCCCCAATCCCTCCCACCATCAGAGTCTTTTCCAATGAGTCAACTCTTCACATGAGGTGGCCAAAGTACTGGAGTTTCAGCTTCAGCATCATTCCCTCCAAAGAAATCCCAGGGCTGATCTCCTTGCAGTCCAAGGGACTCTCAAGAGTCTTCTCCAACTCCACAGTTCAAAAGCATCAATTCTTCGGCACTCAGCTTTCTTCACAGTCCAACTCTCAAATCCATACATGACCACCAGAAAAACCATAGCCTTGACTAGATGGACCTTTGTTGGCAAAGTAATATCTCTGCTTTTTAATATGCTATCTAGGTTGGTCATGACTTTCCTTCCAAGGAGTAAGCATCTTTTAATTTCATGGCTGTAATCACCATCTGCAGTGATTTTGGAGCCCCCCAAAATAAAGTCTGACAGTGTTTCCACTGTTTCCCCATGTGTTTCCCATGACGTGATGGGACCAGATGCCATGATCTTAGTTTTCTGAATGTTGAACTTTAAGCCAACTTTTTTACTCTCCTCTTTCACCTTCATCAAGAGGCTTTTTAGTTCCTCTTCACTTTCTGCCATAAGGGTGGTGTCATCTGCATATCTGAGATTATTGATATTTCTCCCAGCACTCTTGATTCCAGCTTGCGCTTCTTCCAGCCCAGAGTTTACTGAATATTTTAAGCCAACTGTTGAGACCTACTGCCCAGAAAAACAGATTTCTTCTAGAAGATTGTTGTTTATTGACAAAGCACCTGGTCATCCAACTGTTCTGATGGACATGCACTGTGAGATTAGTGTTGTTATCATGCCAGCTAACACAATTTCATTCTTTAGCCTACAGATCAAGGAATAATTTCAACTTTTAAGTCTTATCATTCAAGAAATACATTTTTAAGGCAACAGTTGCTATAGATGGTGATTCCTCTGATGGATCTGGGCAAAGTAAATTGAAAACTTTCTGGAAAGGATTCACCATTCTAGATGCCTTTAAGAACATGAAGTGAAGTGAAGAAGTGAAGTGAAGTCGCTTGGTCATGTCCGACTCTTTGCAACCCCATGGACTGTAGCCTACCAGGCTCCTCTGTCCATGAGATTTTCCAGGCAATAGTACTGGAGTGGATTGCCATTTCCTTCTCCAGGGGATCTTCCCAACCCAGGGATCGAACCTGGGTCTCCCACATTGTAGATAGATGCTTTACCATCTGAGCCACCAGGGATGTCCTAAGAACATGAGAAGAGGTCAAAATATCAACATTCATGGGAGTTTGGAAGAAACTGATTCCAGCCCTCATGAATGACTTTGAGGGATTCAAGACTTCCATGGAGGAAGTAGCTGCAGAGGTGAGACAGAATTAAAAATGAAGCCTCAAGATGTGACTAAATTGCTGCAATCTCATGGCAAAACCCTTAACAGACAAAGACTTTTTTCTTATGCATGAGCAAAGAAAAGTGGTCTCTTGGGATGGAATCTACTGCTGATGAAAATTCTGTGAAAACTGTTGAAATAACAGCAAATAATTTAGAATTTCACATAAATTTAGTTCATAAAACAGCAGCAGGCTTGGAAGGAAAGACTAATTTTGAAAGGAGCTCTACTGTGGGTAAGATGCTGTCAAATAGGACTGCATGCTACAGAGAAATCACTTGTCAAAGGAAGAGCTAATCAATGTGGCAAACTTCACTGTTGTCTTATTTTAAGAAATTACCACAGTCACCCATCCTTGAGCAACCACAGTTCTGATAAGTCAGCAGCCAACCCTGAGGCAAGACTCTATCTCAGCAAAAATATTACAACTCACTGAAGGCTCATATGATGGTGAGCATTTTTTAGCAAAATAGTATTTTTTAAATTAAGGTATGTACATTTTTTAAGATAATGCTACTGCACACTTAATAGAGTATAGAACAATATAAACACAATTTATATACACTGGGAAGCTATAAAGTTCATATGACTTGATTATAGCAATATTACCTTTATTTTGGTGGTCTAGAACTGAATTGCAATATCTCCAGGGTATGCCTGTATAAGCCAATTCTGGGTCATCTGGGTAGCTGTCATGTCCATGTTAACACATATATCTTTCATTTTGTGTCTTCAGTATCATGTGCATATCTAGTTAAATCAGCTCAAAACAGCACTATTTTAATAATTGCAGGAACATGAGAAAGAACAGTAAATGATGTATTTGTATCAAAGGAAGTCTAATTGAAATTATGGCAGGTCATATGAATGAAACTTATGTAGTAATCTGAATAGACCAAGAGTTGATGAAGTGGAGTCATTTTACAAAGTACATTGTAGAAGAATACCATGAACTCAAAAGGACTAGTTTTCATGTTGCAAGTAACAGTTCGGGTTCAGCAAAATATTATCTGTCACATGAAAGTAATGTTGTTAGTATGAATTGTATTTATTGTTTTTGTACGGTTTTCAAAGTAATATTTTTTAATTCTATCATATAATAATTAAATATCAGAAGGATATACTTATTTTTATATCAGTATATATTGGTAGAAGTAATAATGCAATAACTTGTTTCAGTCACGGTGAGTTCTTTTTCTTCCTTTATTTCAACATTCAGTTATTCTGTTAAGAGAATATGTACATTACTTAAACTTGAGAAGTACTGATGAAATATTGTTTGTATTTACCGAGAGACTGCTCTGGACTGGTTTGCTACAACCCAATATGAAGTATCACTCACTATGGCCCTCACCAAGCACTCATTAACTTCAAAGGAAGTACTTTTTTCTCTCATTCATTTTAATTCATCAATTTTATTATCAAATGATGCAGTAAACAGCATCATTGTCTTCCTCTCTGGGATTTCTTTATCCTGACCCCCATTTACTAGGTAGCCATCTATACCTAATCTATGCCTCTCCTGAACTCAGAGAAAGGGGTGAGAAAGTTTGGGAGTAGGATATTTTAGTTTCCTTTTGCCGCCATAAACAAGTTACCACAAATCTAGTGGCTTATAAACAACACAAATTTCTTCTCTTATAGTTCTGGAGGTCAGAAATCCAAAATGAGTTTCACTGGGCTGAAACCAGGTGTCAGCAGAATTGCATCCCTTCTGCAGGACTGTGAGAAGAATCTGCTTCCTTGTGTTTCCCAGCCTCTCAAGACTCCTCACATTCCTTGGCTTGTGTCCCTCCATCACTCTGACCTCTGCTTAGATCACCAAGTCTACTTTTCTGACCAGACACTCTTTCATTTTTAAGGACCCTTGTGATTACATGGGAACCATCCAGTAATTGTGGATAATCTCTCTATCTCAAGATCCTTAAGTGGACCACATCTGCAAAGTCTCCTTCACCACGTAAAGCAGCATATTCACATGTTCCTGAGATTAGGGTGTGGAAGCCTTTCTGGCGGCAAGATCCTGCCTAACACAGTGGGTATCAGTATGCCAGCCAGTCTCAAGAAGAGAAGCTCTGATGGAGGAATCCGATTTGGAAAAGTGTGGGAACACATTCTCCAGAAACAAGAGAAAAGGGGCATGGACATAGGTTAAGAAAAAGAACCGTTATATGGTCAATGAAGAGGAAGTTCTTTTTCTGAGGATTAAGGAACAGGTTCAGGATTTGAGAAGGGAGGAAAGACTTGGTAACGTCACTGTGGGAGACAGGAAAATCTGCAACTAAAGAAGAAAAAGCAACTGCTTTCCTGGGGCTTATTTGAATAAAGGCAGTTACCTGAGTAAGACACAGGGTCGGAGGTCATACCAATTAGCATGTACATGAAGATGGCACTAAACCCACTGCCAAAAGAGCCGTCTAAGTTTAGATTCACATTTTACAATGAAACCAAGTAATGACATCAGAATTGAAGTGCTTCTCCTACCTCTTTCTGTTATGCCATTGTTCCTCTTTTTCCTTGATCCCTATTAGAAACTTGACACTAATTAAGCTATTAGCATATGAAGGGGGGGGGGGAGATGAATCACAGGCCACACTGGAAATAAACCAAGAAATAAGAAAACTTGATCTCTGCCCCAAAGAACAACCATAGTGAAAAACTGCACTAGCAACGGGCACGTGTACTGAGAGTTTAAACTTTTTAAAGGACAAAACTAGGAGTCTGCTAAGATCTATCAGCCGGTTCTTTTCCCTAGGACATTTGCCCAGGAGACAGCTACTGAAGCCTCGTGTATTTCTCTCTTGCTGTGTCACAGGATGTTCTTTCTCCCCCATCCCCCCGCCACCCCCGCTCTGCTCTCCCGCTGCATGCGTGTGTACGTGTGTGTTTGGTTTCTCTCTCCCCTGTAAGAGTGCAGCTGCCTGCTGGTCTCCTGCTGCTGCTGCTGCTCTGACTAGCTTTTGCTGCCTCTTGCCTCTCCTTTCTCTTTCTGCTTAGCGCCTTGCATTCTGGTAAGTATGACAAACACTCCCCCAGCCCTGTGAGATGTAGGGTGCGGTTTGTGGTGTTCGAAACTTGCAACTTTGAGACTGCCAGTGAACTACTGAAGAACTTTCCATTGTTTTATTTATAAGTAAAATGTGTTGCTCAGGAAGGGATGTGTGTGTGAGTGTGGTCATCTAATGGGACTGCCAGGACAAGTGAAAAATAAAATTCTCTCTCAGAGGAGGCAAAAGATGGGCAATAAAGTTTGTAGAAGATAAAACTTAGAAATAAGTTCTTGCTGTAAAACTAACTGATAAAGAAAGAGACAATTTACAAATAACAAGAGTTTTTTGATTTTTTTCGTTTTTGTCCTCTTGGGGACTTATTGAGGCTACTTTTAGGAACTGAGTTGTCCTGTGGTTTACAATGACTCAGTTATTCTGTTTTAAAGTAAATGTGGAGCATGAGTTTAAAGGAGATCATGCACTTAATATAAAAAAAATCAATGATTATGGCCTCTGATGAATGAAGAATAAATCAAATACAAACAAAACATTTGTATTCAAACTAACCACACTAAAACTCCTATGGACAGCTGGTTTTAAACTCATTGCTTTGAAGTCTGGTTTACTTTAGAGTTTATTTCATCCTCAGAAGCCCCCCTAACACTTTAAAACCCACGTACAGGTTTAAACCAATCAATGTTTACTGTTTTCAATTTGATTTAAAAGGTATTCTCTTCCTTTTAGTTCTAAAGATGAGGTGTTAAAGGCCAGGGCTTCTTTTAGAAGAGCTTAAAATAACTACTGGCTGGACAGCAGGTGCCATGGATCTTTCTCCAAGTTCAGGGGAAGCATAAGTTATATATAGATGAGTGCACCCAACAAGCAGGGGTCAGGATAAAGAATTCCAGTGACGAAGACAATGAAGCTGTTTACTGCATCATTTGATAAGAAATATGGTAAATTAAAATAAATGAGAGAAAACAGTTCTTCCTTCAAAGTTAGTGAGTACTTGGTGAGGGCCGCAGGTGGGTGGTAATGTCTGGACACTGAATTTTCTGTTCTTGTTGCATTCGAGCATTTGACTTCACCTGCCCTGAAAAGGGGAGGAGGAAGCTGTATAGTGCATGGAGCAGTGTGTTTTTTTCACTTTCATGCCAACACAACAGCAAAACCTGTGGATTATTAGGACCCTGTCATAATTTCATGCTGCCAATTAGCAGCACCACCATTAATTATTATTCACAAGTAAAATGCACCATAACTTAAAGGCAGAAGCCAAACATATTGCAGCTCTAGAAATGGTGATAGCCAGCCACCCTAGAAAGCCTGATTCAGCCTATCCCTCACTCCCTATTTCCAAAGGGATTACTTGGGATTATTACATTATACATGGATTATTCCCCTGGTTCATTCCCTCCCTGCTTTTAAGACATTTCTACTTCTTAAAAATTACTGTTATCCTAGAGCTTCTTGACTGAGATGAGAAAGTCATAATATATTGGGGTGTTTTTTACCCCTAAAAGAAAGTCTGTTTTTATATTGGAACAAAAGACAGAAAGACAGAATGTTTGCTCAGTTGCATCTGACTCTTTGTAATCCCATGGACTGAGAAGCCTGGCAGGCTTCATTTCAAAAATGATGCTGGTTTGAACCTCAAAAAAGTGTTTTTTCTGATTAATTAGTACATGTTGCTCATCTGGGAAAAGGAAAATACCAGAAAAGCAAGTGTTTCCTGTATCCAGTATGATAATTGATCTATATTAATGGGCTCATGGGTTTCCCTGGTAGCTCAGATGGTAAAGAATCTGCCCCCAATGCGGCTGGGTTCAATACCTGGGTCTAAAAGATCCCCGGAGAAGGAAATGGTAACCCACTCCAGTATTTTTGCCTGGAGAATTCCATGGGCAGAGGAGCCTGGTGGGCTACAGTCCATTGGACTACAAAGAGTCAGACACGACTGAGTGACTAACACACAATGGGCTCATACTAACCAACATGCACTAAAATAGAGTTTAGACTGTTACTGTTATGAGTGATTTTAGTAAGGTCAGTGGCTCTTATACTCAATGTTTTAACTTTGGGAGAAAAGTATCAATTTAAATTTAGACATTAAATGTAGATTAAACATTAAATTAATGTATTTCCAATTACTGTAAATCTACATAGAATTATAGATGAGAATGATAACACTAATTGGCTATTCTAAGCAAAATGACAGATATGACCATGAAAAATAATACCTTGAATTAATCTGTTAATGTCAATAATAGGAGATACTATTGGAAATTAAAGACCAAAATCAAACATATGCTAAAAGTATGACTTAATTTGGAAATGCTTCTCACTGTTCCTACCCAACTAATTGCAATATCAATGCTTTATGGAAGTACATTCATTCTGTGTTAGAAACTGTAATCAGTAGGTACCAGTGTGGTGATAGCCTTACCATATGCCTGTAACTGGGTTAACTACATCAACCCTGGCTGTGCTTACCAACAGATATCACTCCCAGTATGGAGAGCAATCAGCCTGGGCAGCTGTCGGGGGAACCACCATCAGCACCTGCGAGGGACAGTTCAGCACTGTCCAGTCAAAATGGCCTGGAGAAGCAAAATGATCAGGACCACTCAACCCCACTCCCAGCACCAGAGCAGGCGGCAGGTATACAGCTGGAACGGGGACCCCACGATATCTCTGAAGAGTTGAACCGACAACTGGAAGACATCATTAACACATACGGGTCCGCTGCCGGCGCGGCAGGGAAGGAGGGTACCACCATGGTCAAGGAGCAGCCTGAGAACACAGACCCACCTGACAATGAGGATGGAGATGGCGAGGAGGCCCCTGAAGAGGCGGAGAGAGAACCCGCAGCCACTGGAGAGCCATCCACAGCCAAAGAGCCTGTCAGCAACAAAGAGCAAAAACTGGAGAAGAAAATTCTAAAAGGATTAGGCAAGTAGTTACATTCTAATGTATGATTTTTCTTTGAATTATTCCTAAAATGGGGCACTTCCAACCTTTGCTAAAAGCCATACCTCAAACTTGGATTTTAGCACAACAGCTTCCTTCGGGATCGCCCTACATCTTCTCTTACTATACTTGTCCCCAGCCCCCTCCCCCTCAACAGAACTAAAATGAACTTTTCAGTATGTTACCCATCTATTCTCTGTCCCTTGTGGTTTCCCACTGCTCACAGAACAAAGACCAGACTTCTTAACATTGTCTTTCAGGCCTCTTTCAGGCCCAACCAGCTTTCTCTCATCAAGTTACCCCCCAAAGCCTCTTTTCTGAACACGCTGCCCTGATTACACCATTACTATCATCACCACCATCTAGTAGTTGGTCATTCTCATCTTCTCTTTCAGTTCTTTCAACAGGCCATGTTCCACTCCCCGACAGGGCCCATGTCCATTCTATTTTCTCTACCTAGAAATCCCTCCCCACTTCCCAGTTCGGCCCTCTCAGAACTTAACTCATCACTTAGCTCACAACTCAAATGGCATTTTCTTAGTCTCACCCTGAAGTCTTGTTTTCCATTTCAGTTGTACTATATATCTTTTCTTCCTGACATTTACATTTGAGAGTATACATTTATTTTTGTGATTATTTGATTAATACATCTCGTCCCCACTAGGTCTTCTATCTCAAGAGCAGGGGCAATGTGTGTATTTGGACATCATTGGATGTCTAGCATCTAGAACAGTGGTTGACATGTCCTAGGTGCTCAATGAATATTTGCTGAATATCCATTATAAGGATGAATGAATGAGTGAATGAATGAAAAGGAAATTGTTCAAAGCAAAGCTAGTAGAATCTAGATTTAAACAAAGTCTAAATACAGGGATGGTTTTGTATATAAAATGATTGTCACTGGATCACTTGAGTATTTCCATTACTACACATATCAAATATTTTTTATTTTAATAAAACTTCAAAAATATATTGATTATGCTACTGCTAAGTCACTTCAGTCATGTCTGACTCTGTGTGACCCCAGAGACGGCAGCCCACCAGGCTCCCCCGTCCCTGGGATTCTCCAGGCAAGAACGCTGGAGTGGGTTGCCATTGCCTTCTCCAATGCATGAAGTGAAAAGTGAAAATGAAGTCGCTCAGTCGAGTCCAACTCTTCGCGACCCCATGGACTGCAGCCCACCAGGCTCCTCCATCCATGGGATTTTCCAGGCAAGAGCACTGGAGTGGGCTGCCATTGCCTTCTCCATATTAATTATAGAATGTTGAAAATTGCAGAAAATACTTTCACTTTCATTAGTTCACTGGTTCAGCAAATAATTACTAATGCCTAGTCTTTATGAGGTACACAAAGATAAAAAAAGATCTTCGGTTAAGGACTTTGGTTAAGTCTAGAGAGAAAGTAGACGCATACACTAACTGCTATATAGGATAAGTGCTAGAACAGGCACAGGAAATTGTTAGGAGAGCATGGAGTAGGGGGGTTGGAAACACCTAAAATGTCTATACAAGAAGAGTGAGAGAGTTAATTTTTTTAGCTATGAGTGAGGGCATGTTACTACCCATATGAGTGTTCTCTGCCTGTCTTCCTTGGTGAAATTTCACTGAAATACTCACTACAATCACTACCTCCTATGTGATACATTCCCTGACAGGCCCAGGTAGAGTTAGCATCATCTTCTGTAGTTCTCCATTAAATTTTCTGCAGCAATCATCTGTTTATATACCTGTATCCCAAGCGGGAGCAAGAATCTATTGAGATAGTGGTCACATCTCGCTAATTTCTGGAAGCTGGTG